>NC_137976.1:5353940-5640602 GCF_963924665.1 Micromys minutus | reverse complement strand
TGTTGTTGAGAATAGATTTTGCTATCCTAGGTTTTTATGTTATTCCAGATGAATTTGCAAATTGCTCTTTCCAACTCTATGAAGAATTGAGTTGAAATTTTGATGGGTATTGCATTGAATCTGTAGATTGCTTTTGGTAAGATGGTAATTTTTACAATGTTGATCCTTCCAATCCGTGAGCATGGGAGATCTTTTTATCTTCTGAGATCTTCAATTTCCTTCAGAGACTTGAAGTTCTTGTCATATAGATCCTTCACTTGCTTAGTTAGGGTTACACCAAGGTGTTTCATATTGTTTGTGACTACTGTGAAGGGTATCTCTTCCCTAATTTCTTTCTCAGCATGTTTATCCTTTGAGTAGAGGAAGGCTACTGAAAAGTTAATTTTATAACCAGCCACTTTGCTGAAGTTGGGAAACCATTTTATTGCTGCCTTAGTGATTAAGTGAAGACTTTTTGACTTTCCCCAGTGTCCTAAATGATCTTCCTCCTTTATTTATAGATCAGATGCTCAGCGACCTCTAAGTTTCCCTTAGCCTGAACTTCTGTTAGGGTGCTGGACACTCGTTTAACATATGGTCCAGAGCTGCTACAGCAAAGATGATTCCAAGTGGAAGCTTCCAGAACTATTTGAGGAATAGAGGGGGAGGAGGAGGAGGAGAGACGGAGGAGGAATATCACTTTATGAATGAATGACAGGATTGGTTCAGAGGCCAGTCAAGTAGAGAAGATACAAGGCACTTCCGGGCTCATCTGTTGCTAGTGTGTGGTAGCATGTCTAATCTGGGGGAGCCTGAGACTGTAGGCTGCAACACTAGAATTTTGTTAATGGATATCATCTTAGTCATAGTCCCCGAGGCAATGCTCTGCAGAATAAGTTCTAGGACAGCTTATTGAACATCGTCATATCTCCTAAGTTGCTGGACTTGTTGTGATATTATTTTTAGTTATCATTATTTTGCAAAGTTGGAGGAGGAGGACCGAAAAGACTATCTAGTATTTTATTTAATTATTTTCGTCTCTGTGTATATGTGTTCTTGTTCGTGGGCAGAGGTGTCAGCTAGGCCATGGCACATGCCTAGAGGTCTGGGGACAATCTTCCTTGTGGGACTTCACTTTCCATCTTATTTGGGGCAGGGTCATCACCTCTGTGTAAGACCAGCTGGCCCATTAACTTCCAGGGACCCTCCCATCTCTGCCTCTTATTGTCCTCCAGGGGTTTGCTGGGATTACAGACCTTGCAAGGTTTCATCCGTTTTTTTATATGTGGGCTCCCGGGCCGAACGAAGCTTGTCCGCTCATTCTTACATAACAAGTGCTTTTGTCACGGAGCATCTCCCCACCCGCAGACTGTGTTTGCTTTTAAAGACCAGGTGCAGTGAGCTTTGCTGTTTCCCTGCGCACTCTGTACTTTACTGATTCTCAATGTATATTAGTTCACTCCTTAACAGATATTTCCAAGTCACGTTTTCCCCTACCCGTTCTTTCTTAATTCACTTACAAACAAACTAACTAACCAACTAACTAAAAGGCATTTGAGTGGGAATCTCTTGAACCCGAAATATGGCGTTACAGCCACTTAACCCCAAGAGGGAAATCCGTGCACTTGCTTAGCTGGCTTTTCTAGGATCTGAATGTCCAGCTTTGTGGTTTGGTGAGTGAGGCCACAGCAGGACACAGAGGGCGACAGGGGACCATTCACGAATTTGAGAAGGTAAAGGAGTTGGGGGAGTGGCTTTCCATCCAACAATGGAAACAGTATCTGGCTGGCCCAGGGCACCAGCAATGGAAACCATATCTGAAGGGTTGAAGGATAATTTAAATTTTAAACACTGCTCTTACGGAATCATCAGTTTTTAATAAACATTCAAAAGAAGAGAGAAATAAGAAAGATGGACGGAGGAGAGAGACAGAGAGCACAAGGACAAGCTGTCAAAGAAATCATTTGCCCACTGGGCTGCCCAAGTGGAGGAAGAGTTTAATCAGAAAAACCTCCCTGTGGCTGGAAACTCACGAGCGCCTCACATTTCCTCCTTTCCTTCCTTTTCCTCTTCCTCACTTCCTTGCTCTCTTGCCCAGCTTTCCTCCCCTGCCCTCCTTCTGACTTCCCTTCCCCTCAGCTTCTATACCTTCCTTCCTTCCTTCCTTCCTTCCTTTCTCCCTTCTTTCCCTCTTTCCTTCCTTCCTTCCATTCCTCCCTCCCTTCCTCCCTTCCTTCCCTCTTCCTTTCCTTCCTTCCTCCCTTCCTTCCCTCTTCCATCCCTCCCTCCCTTCCTTCCTCTCTTTCTTCCCTCTTTCCTCCCTTTCTCCCTCCCTCCCTCCCTCTCTCCCTTCCTTCTGCCTCCCTTCCTTCCTGTGACTATTTCATTATTGCTGTGATGCACCTGTCGCTGCAGACACTGTGGTGACAGCAGTCATGATGGCACACATGCAGACCTGATCTTGTCCTTGGGGAGGACAGAGGCCAAGCACATAACTATGTAACAAAGTGATAATTTCTGATACATGTCACAGCAATAGTTGGTGGGGGCTGATGGCTGGATGTTTTCATGCATGTGCCTGTGGGGGGTGTGTGTGTACGCACATGCATGTGCAAAAAAATGTGGGGGCATGACAGCAGGGTATGAGTGTGTGTACATGCATGTATGCATGCGTGTTTGTGAGTGCCTGTTCATGCGAGTGCACGTGTGTGCATGTACAAAAATGTGGGGGATGGTGGGAAAATGTGGGCAAGTGTGCATGATGGTGGATAAAGGCGCTGTGCCCGATGACCTGCGCTCCATCCTGGGGACCCAGATGGTGGGTAGAGGAAAGTTGTGTTGTAAGTTCCACACTGGGCCCGTAGGACCCCAAGAAATAACAAGAGAGGGCCAGCAAGGGGAAAGAGCAATTTAGACTGCTAGCCCAGAGCCCTCTAAAGAAATGCTTGAAGCATAAATAGAAATTATCTGGAAGCAAGAGGTGGTGAGTGTGGGGTGTCTGTATCCGTTCTGTCCGTCTGAGGAGGTGGAGAAGGTGCTGACTCGGGGCTTAAGGTGTGGTGGGATTGAGAGGCTCGAGCAGAGGGGCATCCAGCTCTGGTGGTGAGGATGGGGAGCGGGGGTGAAACAGACATCCGGCAGAAGTAGAGCCTGTGGACTGTGAGAAACTTTTGGACTGGGCTGCTGCACTCGGGAACTCACAGTGCGGTTCATACTAGATCCAGCCAGTCAAAGGGCCAGCATGGAGGAGGGGAGGAGCTTGTGAATCCACGCCCATAGCTGAGGAGCTATTGGCAGGTGATGGCTCCTGGGAGAAGGGGTCTTTAAGGATGTGGCCCCTGGTGGGTTGCCATTGCTCCAGGGTGTGGTCCCCCGCCCAGGAATAGATGATCAGTACAAATTGGACTCCTTGGGGATGATGTTGGGAGGGGCTGGAACTGGAAGGAGTTGGGGAATCCGGAGGTATGTAGTCAAAATACATTGCACACATGGGCATATGAACGTCTGAAGTCAAAGCATTGTAAAGGCAAAGCTTGTGAGAACTGCATCACGGCGAAGGTTCTTGTGAGGCCAACCTCTGAATTCTGCTGCGTGGTCACTATTCAGGAAGAGCACCAGCCCGTTCTCATCGCCTGCCCCTGAACGCCACTCTGGTAAGACATTTATAAAAGGTAAAGCGGAATAGAAGTTTTCGAGTTGGATCGGTAAATATTTCCTAGAAAAATTTGCCCTAAAGCCTTCGAGAAAGCAAACCAATAGACTACTACAAATGCCCCAATGCCTTTCCATCTGGAAAGTACCTGTTCGTAAGGGAGGTGGTTTGCATAGTGCCCAGAGAGTCCCCTTAGCCTGTGCACTTGAATGCAAGTTTGTGAATCTCAGAGCATCTGCAAAGAATGCTATGTGCTAAGGTGGTGATACGATCCTGTTCAGCCCATTTAACCCACGGGGCACTTTCTTCTTGAAGAGATGGGGAGGTAGGGTGCTTGGTCTTTGGCTTTGCCACTCTTGTTTCTTTGTCTCTATTCTCTTCCTGAGCCACATTAGTCTTTTGTCTGCTGTCAGGGTGGCAGTTTTCATTCTTGTGTTTCATCCAAATGGACAATATTATTATAGGCAGACAGACACCTACCCCAACCCCACCATGTGCATAGTCATGCATGTACCAGCACCTGTGGAAGCCAGAGATCAACCTCTGTCTGATCTCTGATCAGTTTGTTTTGTTGTTTTTGTTTCTGACTCAGGCTCTCACTTTGTAACCCAGGCTAGCCTGGAATTTGCTATGTAGACAAGTGTCTTAGTCAAGGTTTTACTGCTGTGAACAGACACTATGACCAAGGCAAGTCTTATAAATGACAACATTTAATTGGGGTTGGCTTACAGGTTCAGGGGTTCAGTTCATTATCAAGGTGGGAACATGGCAGCATCCAGGCAGACATGGTGCAGGAGGAGCTGAGAGTTCTACATCTTCATCCGAAGGAAGCCAGGAACAGACAGAGCATCCTCAGGTAGCTAGGAGGAGGATCTCCAAGCCCGCTTCCAGAGTGACACACTTCCTCCAACAAGGTCACACCTTCTAATAGTGCCACTCCCTGGGCCAGGCATATGCAAACTATCACAACAAGGCTGCCCTCAAACTCACAGAATTTGTTACCTGCCTCTTCCTCTTGAGTGCTAGTATTGAAGATGTACCTCACTGTGCCCATCTCCACTTTCTGAGATCAGGTCTTTCACTGACCCAGCCTGGACTTGCCTATTTGGCTAGGCTGGCTGGCCTGTCAGCTCCAGAGATCCTTTTGTTCCTGCCTCCTCAGCACTGGGATTTCATTACCACATCTGGCTCTTCATGTGGGTGCTGCTATTGAATTCAATTCCCCATGCTTGTAGGAGAAGGTTTTTATCCACTGAGCCACCCTGCCCCACTCCCCAGTGTCTCTATTCATGAGGAGGGGAATTCTTCACAAAATCCCTCAGCTAGTGCCTTCCTGTTCTATTGGCTACAGAATTGAGCTGCTAAGGACCCATCCATCAATTATTCTAGAACCAGTCACTGGCAAGGAATACAGAACAACCTGGAAAGCACCAGAACTCCTGGGAGAACACACCCAAGGGTCCCACTCTTCACTGAAACACATAGGTGACCAGAGTAGGATCGACATAAACAAAATCAAGATTGTGTCTGGCAGGAAAACAAAGAGAAGCAACTCTGGGGGATGAGGTTACCAGCAGCTTCTGACACTGAAGGATATCTACTAATGCCCTCCAAACCTCATGCTTAGGGAAGGACATGGAGAGAGTAACCTGGGGATGGCATGGACCTTTTGAAACCTCGAAGCCCATCCTCAGTGACACACCTCCTCCATCAAGGCCACACCCCTTAATCCTTCCCAAGCAGTTCCACCAACTAGGGACCAAACATGCAAATGTATGAGGCTATGAGGGCCATTCTCATTCAAAAACCACTACAGTTGGATACTCCTGGCATCTAGAACCTTGCTATCCAATGTGGTACCCAGATCAGCAGCCCCATTATCAGAATTCTAGAAATGGATTAATAGCATCCTAGGCCCTGGAGTTGGAGATTTAGCTCAGTGGTAGAGGGCTTGTCTAGCAAGTGCAAAGCCTTAGGTTCACTCCTCAGTTCCAAAGTCAATCAACCAACCAAACAAAGACATGAAACTCCCTGATCCAAAGCAAGTTCCGGGAGAAGAGGGTCTCTCTGGCTGACTGGCACCTCCAGATCACAGGCAACCATTGAAGGAAGCCAGTGGAGAAACTCAAGCAAAGACATGCACAGAAATCACGGAGAGCACTGTTTGCTGTCTCCTTCACGGGCTCCTGCTTAGCTGGTCTTTTTATGTAACATGCTCAGGGGTAGAGGAAATGATGTTCCCTCCCAGTGGCTGGTTCTTCCTCCATCAATTAACAAGATAATCTAATGGACAACAGATATTCCCACAAGCCTATCTGGTCCTGGAAACCCCTCAGCTGAGACTCCCTTCTCAGATAACTCTAGGCGCTGTCACATTGACAGTTAAAACTAGCCATGACGGTGCCCTACGAATGCCCAGTGCTCTCCTCCTGGTGTGTATCACCAGGTACGCACATCCCTTAGGTCTTACCTTCACTCAAAGAAAACATTTTCCCCTTTCTTTGTGCTATGTATAAATCGTCGGTTAGAAGTTACTGTTTAGCAATTATTAACTGCAGAGAGCTCCCCTCCCCTCCCCATCCCACCCCCACTGATCTTATCTGTCTCAAAAAGAAGCAAGAATTAAATCAGCAGGGATTAGGGAAAAAAATAGACCTATGTTGAGTCAACTGCTGATTAAGAACTGCCTTGAAGATTATTGGTTTAATACAGTGGAAAAAACACACATGTCCGTTAGTTTTGATGACGGATAGGCAGGGGAACAGGAGTGTGTGGAAAGAATCACTGAGTGACTTAAATAGGCTTAAGTGATTTAAGCCAGCCCCCAGTGAGCCTTCCACAGTGCCTTCTGTATCATCTAAATTTCTAAATACCTGCGTATATTTGTAAACATGGCAGCCTGACGGGGTCGGAACTGCAATTCATATTTAAATAAAGCATGTGGGTGGTTTAACAGCTGATTGCACAGTGTGAATGACTGTGGTGAGCTGTCAGGTTGGGAAGCGGTGCTGATGGGGGAACTCTTATAAAGGACAACCTTTAATTGGGGCTGGCTTACAGGTTCAGAGGGTCAGTCCATTATCATCAAGGCAGGAGCATGGCAGCATCCAGGTAGACATGGTGCAGGAGGAGCTGAGAGTTCTACATCTTCATCTGAAGGCAAACAAGAGAAGACTGGCTTCCAGGCAGCTAGGAGGAGGGTCTTAAAGCCCTCACCCACAGTGACACACCTCCTCCATCAAGGCCACGCCTCCTCCATCAAGGCCACGCCTCCTCCAAGGCCACGCCTCCTAATAGTGCCACTCTCTGGCAAAGCATAGTCATACCACTACAGAAAGTATCACACTTTAAAAAATGTTTTTAATCAAATAAAATATTACACTCCCCTCTTTCTTCCATCCAGCCCCTCCCAGCTGTCCCCATTCTCAAATTAATAGCCTCTTTATTGTTGGTTATCTTTGTTACTCTCATAGATATATAAATATAAGTATGATATATAACATATGCACACATGCACACACACACATGCACACACACATACACGTATATCCTGTTGGAGCTTATGTTTGTTGTTGGTGTGCACATGATTTCAAGGCTGACCCATCACATTAGACAACCAGAAGGAAGGGATGAATCCCCCTTCCCCCAGCAGCCCTGTGTTTCCTGTTCTTTCTCTGTTGTTGCCTATTTCTTTTTATACACAGATCATAGTGCGCATGTGAAGGTCAGATGACAACTTGCAGAGCTCAGTTCTCTTCCACCACGTGGGTCCTAGGGGAAGACCTCGGGCTGGTAAGCAAGTGCCTTTAACTGCTGAGCCATTTTGTAGACCTATATTTACCTTTTTTTTTTTTTTTTGCCTACTCTTGATAGTTAGATGATAGTGAGTCTATATTTTTAGTGTTTTTATTTCTATTATAAAAGAAAATCATGCCAAATATAAAAATAACACACAATCTAGAATATGGTATTTATGTGTTGTGTCAGATGCCAGGTTTGGGGGCTGTTGTTTCTGTTTTGTTTTGAGACAAGGTCTTACTGTGTAGTCCAGGCTGGCCATAATCCTCCTGCCTCAGCTTCCCAAGCAGTGGGATTGCAGAGATAGGCCACCTGGTCTGGCAGTGCCTCTGTTTTTATCAGCCAGGCACTAGATGCAGCCAGAATGTGTGTTTCTCTGTGAGGGCCGGAAGCTTGTTTGTGAGCCCTACTTCCGCTCACTGTCTGCTGTGAACTGGATGTTTGAGTGACAGTTCACTACTGGGCTCCTGTGTGGCTGCACTCGAGAAAGCAAGAGTTCAGGTTAAAACGAGCTCACAGAGTACCGACAGTCCTAGTGCAGCAACCTTCTTAGCACCCTTGAGAGAAGAGATGTAAATTCCGCATCCCTTGTGTACCCCTCCCTCCCTCCCCCTCCTTCCTACCCTCCTTCCACCTGCTCTCCCTCCAGTGAAAAGGTGGCCTTATGTACGCCAAGAGGTCTCAGAATGAAACCTACCTCACTTGGACCCTGCTCTTGGACTTCGGGCTTTCAGAAGCCTTGAGAAACCAAAGCGCAGTGTTCACCCCTCCCCCACTTCGCTCCCCTCCCCAGCCCAGGGCTTGCGTGGGTCCTCGATCACCTCCTCAGTTAACAGGTCAGGGCTGGATCTCCAGGAAGCCACACCCCCTGGAAGCAAGCAGAGCCCATCTGCAGAGTGGGGCTGTAGACCTGAAACCTGTGGGCAGTGACTAGATTTTCAACCAGGAAAGGCTGCAGTTAAGAAAATAGAGAATGTTCTGGAAACCAGGCCAAAAAGCCCCAAGCAGGTGTGTCCTTGTACAGTTTCTTGGAGATGCTTCATCGTGCTGTTAATCCCAATTTAATTTCTAGCCTTATTAAAGACTTAAGACTTTATCTTCACCCTGCCCCCTACCTCGAGAAAACCAGATGCAGGAAACAACGCTTATTTCTGTCATTTTCCCAGGGTCCCCAGTGCCTGGGCAGCCTAATCTTTTGTATTTCCTCGTGGGTTGGTGAGAGCCGTGTGGCTCTGTCTCTCTCTGGGTTCCCGGGACAGGCACCCGAGGGAATCAGAACTAGATTCCCCTTGGCAAGCGGGCCAAGTGGTGAGAGAGGGACCATCACCACTGTTGAAACGGACCAACAGAATCCAGCCCGGCTCCCTGCCACTACATTTATAATCCCCCCTCCCCCAATTGTATGAAAGCCATTGGCAAAGACAGTTGCGGCAAACAGCAGGCACCCGAGACAGAGGAGCTGAGCCAACCCCTTTAATCCGGCCCATGCCTGACAGAACAAACCTCCGCAGAGCTCCAGCGGTTCTCCAAAGGAAACACCAGGAGTGAACCGAAGCCTCACTGGAGAGCTCACTGTGGACGAAAGCCAGGTGACCGTGGGTAGCCATGGCTCAAGAACTTGCTTTTTCCCCGTTTAAGGACACATACAGGGTTAGGGGATAAAAATCTCCAATTTCTACCACAGGCACAGTCTCATGTGAAGTTCAGCAATTGCAGAGTCTGTCTTTGGGAAGTTGGGGCTCAGCATCAAGGCAATTGTATTTTCTCTCTCCAAGCACCTGTTTGAGAAGATTGCAAACCGCATAAATGATTTCAGACCTATTTTAATTAATTTTTTATTCCCCTTCCAGGGGAATTAGGGGGGCTTCTCCCCTCCCCCTTTGGTGGACATAAAACAATACCCCTCCAGTCCCGAGTTGTTATGGGGCCCTGGAGCCCTGGTCTGACCTTCATTCTCCCGGCCTACCCAGTGGAATTCCGCTCCAGGCTGCCTTCCGTCAAAATGGCAGTCACAAAGTGCTAGTCGCCTCTGGGACTGGTCAGACATGACTGTCAGCCTTCTGGGATCTAGAATCACCCAGAAGACCCAACTCTGCGTAAGTCTGGGAAGTGTTTTCCGAATCAGGTTGATGGAGGCAGAAAGACCCAGCCTAGTGAGCGTGACAAAGTCCACGGGTGGGGCCATAACTAAACGAGGAGGAGAAAGTCGGTTGAGCAGGGTCTCCTCACCTCTTCTGCTCCCAGGCTGCAGATCAAGCTCCTGCCACCCATACGTCCCTGAGCGACCGGACAGTGCCTTTGAGCTGTGAGCCAGAGCAAACCTCTCCTCCTTTAAGGTGACTTGGTGTATTTTGTCACAGCAATGAGGAAAGTTACTAATGCAGACCCCTCAGAGTACTCTGTTCTTACACACAGCAGGCCACCGTGAGTCTCCAGGGAAGTATCCACACTCAGTGTGTACAGGAGGAATAGCCATGGCTCAACACCCCTACCCGCCCCACCCGGCTGAGGTCCGGCCATGCCCGGAGTTAACACAGGATGAGGAGGTGGCTTAGTTATCAAGCAAGCCTGCGGGCTGGAGTTTGGGTCACCAGAACTGAAGTCCTGGTGGCCATCTCCAATTCTAGCCTCAGGTGGGGGGAGATCTCTAGAGACAGTTACTTAGGAGACGAGCCGAGTCAGAAAGCTCTGGGTTTCATTGAAAGTGCTTACGCCACTGAGCACGGTGAGACAGCATTTGATGCCCAGCATCCTCCATGGGTATGTACGCACAAGTGCACACATGTACACAAGCATGTGTGTGCTCAAACACATGCAAACACGCATACTCATACACATGAAAAGTGGGAAAAGGAAAAAAGGGCGTGCCCAGGGGGAGCAGTTTGGATGCTCACGGGAAGAAAACTTGTGAGAGAGGTGTAGCTAAAAGGAAAAGATGAAGCGTGGAGAGAAAGAACACGGGAGGCCTCTTCTTGTGTGAGATCCGATGTGTGCATCAGGGGGGACAAGCAACACCAGGGCGGAACTCTAAGGATAGATTTGGGGTTTGTTATGGAGAAAAACTGTGCAAAGTTAGAATCAGTTGTATTAGAAAGCAGACAGGTGAGCTTCCTTGGAAGTGTTTAACTTGTGGTCTCAGGGAGTGAGGCAGGCATTAGTGGTGTCTGCATAGGTCAATGTGGTCAATGGCCTCTGTCTCCACCTTTCTCTTAAGCCCTCCTCCATATCTGAGTGGGAATTCAACTCCCCTCTGTGATTTTCCTACGGCCACCATAATAAAGTGTCTTAAACGGCTCGTTCTGACCCAGTTAGAGTGCTGAAGGAGCTATTGGTGACACCGAGCTTGCTCCCTTCAAGGGCTCCAAAGGGATGCTTTCTGCCTCTTCTAGGTCCTGACAGTCATTGTCGCTTTGTGTGTGACTGTATCACCCAAGTCTCCTTCATCTTCACAAGGTCACCCCCTCGTGAGTACGGCTTATAGTGACTGGATTCAAGGCCTGCCCTAAATCTCGTGTGATGACATCCCAGGATCCTTCAAGAATCTTGTCTGAGGAGAATCTCTCAGGCTGGATGTGATTCACACATGACTCAACTCATTCCTTTCCATTTGGATCCATTCCGTTCCCTTCAGCCATAGCTGTTTAGCACGAGAGGTTGCTGCGGTTTCTTTCCCTGGCGACTTTTCAAGAATGTTTAGCCAAATATAAACAACCCCTGGATTCTAAAGATTCCATCTTGAGCTGGAGGTGTGGCTCAGCACTGTAGCATGTGTTAAGCATGTGTGAGGCCCCCAGGTCTGATTCCCAATGTTATGTTCAAGTGGGTACACACACACACACACACACACACACACACACACACACACACACCACTTGAATATACACCACATTTAAACAGTCAGCCCATACTTAGAATTTCTTGGTCTAAACATCTGACTGTCCAACAATTTTGAGAAAGATGGAGGGAAGGAACAATGTCAGAATGTGTGAGGATCTCTTCCGGTGGGAGAGGCTGTCTGAGGGAAGGCAGGTCCGCTGTGCACAGCACTGGGAAAAGCAGTCACTAGGGCTGTCCTTAGAGCTTTGGAGTTATTATCAAGCAGAACAGTAAAGTCATGATCTTTCCTCCTGCTTCAGAGCTGATTCACCTGCTGCTGCTGCTTCTGGTGGTGGTGGTGGTAGTGATGGTGATGATGGTGGTGGTGGTGGTGGTGGTGGTGATGATGATGATGATGATGGTGATGATGGTGATGATGATGGTGGTGATGGTGATGATGGTGGTGGTGGTAATGGTGATGGTGATGATGGTGGTGGTGGTAGTGATGGTGATGATGGTGATGATGGTGGTGGTGATGATGGTGATGGTGGTGGTGATGGTGATGGTGATGATGGTGGTGGTGGTAATGGTGATGGTGATGATGGTGATGATGGTGGTGGTGATGATAGTGGTGATGGTGATGATGGTGATGATGGTGTTGGTGAAGGTGATGATGATGGTGGTGATAATGGTGATGGTGGTGGTGATGGTGATGATGGTGGTGATGTTGATGGTGATGATGATAATGATGATTCCCTTATTGATACCAGAACCAGAGTTTCCAGACTTCTTCCTAGACTAGGGACCAGCAACTCCAGAAACTTTGAGGTTTGGGGAACCAGAGTAGGACTGAAGAGGCAACCAGCCTTGTGGGCGAAGCAACAGTTACAAGGGCGCCCCACCCCGTTCTGAACTGAGAAAGCCCCCAGGATTGCTCTAACCACTCAGGAGCCTGGCCTTATAGCAAAGTGACTTCCAGGTTCTCAGCTTTCAGGAGTGATTTTTATTTTTAACCTTGAGATGGGTTTAGTGAACAGTACACCTGAAGGTCTTAACATTCATAGTACACACTACACAGTACACAATACATGGTACACACTACACAGTACACAATACATGGTACACACTACACAGTACACAATACATGGTACACACTACACAGTACACAATACATGGTACACACTACACAGTACACAATACATGGTACACACTACACAGTACACAATACATGGTACACAGTACACAGTAGATAATACATGGTACACACTACACAGTACACAATAAATATTAAGTGATAGTGACTAACCATTATTTTTA
Source organism: Micromys minutus (assembly GCF_963924665.1). Taxonomy (NCBI): domain Eukaryota; kingdom Metazoa; phylum Chordata; class Mammalia; order Rodentia; family Muridae; genus Micromys; species Micromys minutus. The sequence goes on along the minus strand of NC_137976.1, from coordinate 5,628,040 downwards.
CAGAAAACGTGGTCTGAGTTCACAGCTGACTACCAACTCTCTGGCCTTGATTTCTCTTCTCGGGGGACAGGGGATTGAACCCAGGCTCTCCCTTGTCCTTTTTAAGGTCCGAGTAAGTAAGTACAGAGCAGTGCTCTGTGGTCTTGTGGAGCCGGGCCCCCAGCCATGACGCCTGCCTCAGCTGCCCACCCTCCCCGCAGCCTGAGAAAAGCTCGGGAAGGGCCAGGGGACAAATGACTGAAGGCTAGTGCAGTTTAGTGTGAGCCGTGATATCTATGTGGTAGAGTCGGGGTGGATGCTAAGACCACAGAACCTCAGATGAATACGTAAGTAGGTTTTTCTAAGTAGAGGTGGACAGTGACCCCGTTTGTAGATTTACTGTAAGACACAGAACCCCATGAGCCTCAATTTTTCTTTCTCCGGAGTGATATTACTCTTGCTACTATTTCGTGTGTGTGTGTGTGTGTGTGTGTGTGTGTTTAGTTATTACACATGTATCTATCCCATTGGTTCTGTTTCTCTGAGAACCCTGATTAATACAAGTTGCTTTTATTTAAAAAAAAAACTCATTGAGATCAAATTTATATACCAAACAACACATCTGTTTAAAATGAACAATTCAGTTTGTTTGGTATAGGACAATTTAAAAAGCTGTGGCGATATGCTACCCTAACCAACAAGTATTTGGTACACTGTCACTAGCCACACACAGCTTTGCACGACCTGGCCGTTATTTTCACAGTTTCTTTTAAACATTCCAGACCAAAAAAAAACAAAAGCAAACAAGGAACAAAACAAAGCTCTGCAGCGTTTAACCAGCAAGGCCCTGTCCCCTCCCCCAACTCTAATGACATCCTTCTAGCCTGCTTGCTGTCTCTTAGAGCCTGTGTCTTACAGATGCTTTTATAATATCATGTGGTATCTCCTCGTCTGGCAGGAGCTTATTGTACAGGGCATATTGTCATTGAAGGTCACCTCTGTCATTCCACAGGGACACTGTTCAGTCTACGGCTGAGCAAAATTCTATCCATATGCTGATGAACACTTGGGATGTTTCCTGTGGTAACTTACACTGTCTGCAGCCCTGCCTGCATCCTTCCCTAGGCAGACAACACTTGGTCCCACCCAACTCATCTGAGGTTGACCCACTGAGAAAGTCTACTGACTGTTGTTCCAGGAGACAGTCTTGTGCAGTGCCCAGCCACCTTCTTCCAGAGTGCAACGTTACATGTTTGGAGGTGTGCCGCTTATTAGTGCCTTCGAAGTTCTCGGCAGGCTGCAAGCTAGGCTCTGAGTACAGAGCAAACTGGAAAGAACCCAAAAGACCAGAGTAGACATAAGAAACCTTCCTGGGGACAGAGGACAAGGTCCAGGCAGTAAAGTAACCAGGAGCAGTGCTTTGTATACAGCGTATGTACCCAAGTGTGTAACCGCAGTGCTGGAGGGAAGGTGGGGGAGGGGGTTGGAGTCACCCTGATCCTAGAGGTTCTTGGCCAGCCATTCCCTCCGTGCCCATCAGTGAGATCCAGGTTCCATGAGAGACTTCTTTCAAAAACCAAGGTGAAATGTGATTGAGGAAAACATCTGCTCTCAACCTCTGGCCTCCATATGCAGGTACATATACCTGCACTCACACCTGTATGTGTGAACATGTCTATACAGCACACACACACACACACACACACACACACACACACACACACACAAAACACACACCTTGTTTCTCTTTCCCATCCTGTGTCTTAGGGTTTTACTGCTATGAACAGACACCGTGACCAAGACAAGTCTTATAAAGAATAACATTTAATTGGATCTGGCTTAGAGGTTCAGAGGTTCAGTCCATCATCATCAAGGCAGGAACATGGCAGCATCCCGGCAGGCATAGTGCCTTCATCTGAAGGTTGCTAGTAGAAGACTGGCTTCTAGGAAGCTAGGATGAGGGTCTTAAAAAGCCCACACCCACAGTAACACACCTACTCCAACAAGGCCACACCCACTAGAACAAGGTCACACCCACCCCAAAAAGGCCACACCCACTCCAACAAGGCCACACCTCCTAATAGTGCCACTCCCTGGGCCGAGCATATGCAAACCATCACAACCTCCCTCAAGCAAGTCTCTACTCCAGCAGGGACTATTTTTAGACTAGAAGAGGCTTCGAACAGTGTGCATGTTCTCCAGCCCATACCCTACCCTACCCTTAAGAACCAGCTGTCTGGAGCACCCTCCTTCCAGAGCCAAAGTTCAGCACCATGGGATCAGTATTCCAACCCCAGAGGCTTTAGCTTTCGGTCCGGCAGGGCCCTGCTACCAAGTCTCAGCTGCTTCTAAAGGTCTTCTGTACCTGGATGAAAAAAGGTAACCTGGAGTAAACCCATCACATGGAAAAGAAAGAGGTGAGGGTGAAGTAAGAGTCAAGGGAAGGAGGGAGAAAGGGAGGGGAAGAGAGAAAAAATATAATAGATGAAAGAAAAGAAAAAATGTTTTCCATAGTGTAACTGTTCCCACCATGGTGAATTTCATGTTAGCCACATAGTTGACCGGACGCAGAATCAGAGAGAGAGATAACATTGGCTCTTCTGGGACAATGGCAGGCTGCTTCACACCAGGATTAGTAGTGGAGTCATCAGCTCTGTTCAGATAGGCTGTCTCCCTGGGCTACTCCTGGGTCTCATTATCACAGCAGCCAGGGACCTGGATGGCCGCACAAAGGGAGTGATTTCAGAGGATTTTAAAAATTGCTTGCAAAGCACACATGAATAACATAAATGATACGGTAATCTTTGGGTCTGAGGAAAGAAGGAAGGGGGCGTTCCCTGGAGCCCAGAGATGGTCACCTGGAAGGACCAGGGTGCTTTGCTCTGGGCGTGAAGCCAGCCTAAACCAGTCTCTCAAAGAGGGTGTCCTAATTCCAGTTCCCCAGTCCCTCCAGTCTATGACTGTTTTTGATTGGACCAATCTCTGATGGCCTGTGATTACTCAGGGTATTAGTTTCCCAATGCTGCGATCAAACGCCATTGGCAAAAACATCTTATGGAGGGGAGTTTATTTGTGATTTCAGTGCCAGAGAGTGGAGAGGAGTCCATGATGATGGGAACAGAGCAGGAACAGGACACTGGGGGCAAACATCCTCAGCCATGAGCTAAAGCAGCAAGGGTGACCTGGAAGTGGCTTCTGGCTTCTCATCTCAAAGGCTTCCCACCCCCAGCGACGTCCTTCCAGCAAGGCTGCACCACAGAAACTTCCCAAAGAGCACAACAACTGAGAACCAGGTGTTTGGAAGCCCAAGGCAAGAGAGACATCCTTCATCCAAACCACCGCACCGAGCATCCCGACTCCTGGAAACCTAGTGTCTAGAGATTGAAATGGAAAGTCAGGGGGAAGAACAAAGCTCATATAGTGGCTCCCAAGCAGGGCCTAAACACAGCACTGTTTTTAGTGAAAATGGCTTCTGTAGCCTCCACCTCTCTGTCTGAGGTTGGCCACCACGAGTTGTGCATTCCCATGGCTCATCCGTGAGGAACAGAGTCCTGTGTGAGTGTATATCGTTGATATGAGCTCAGCCATGCCAAGGGCCTGAGTGCTTCAGACTCAGAGAAATGGCAAAGCCAGGCTCAGAAAAGAACAAAGCCTTTCTGTGGTTCCTGTGCAGATTCCGACAGTGTGTGAGGACACTATCAACCACGGCTTCTTCCACCAGATGACTGCAACCAGAGGCTGACTGCCCTGCCCCCCTGGCTCAGCCAGACACAGCAAACCTGCCTCCTTCCTTCAGATGTGGAAAACAAACGTGCTGAGTTTCTGGTCTGTGTTGCTTCACAGCGCGTAGCCCACCGGATAGATCCCAGCGTTTCTGTAGCTGTCTGTGTGACTGTCCTCTCCTTCTTCTGTTCTTGCTCCAGTCAGGTCAACCCCAAATCCGTGCATGCCGAGGCACTCATCCGTTTGCAACCTGCAGGGGCAGCCATTAGCAGTCTGTCTTTGACTGTGAGCTGTAGTTCTATTTGTACGGGGCCGGTACATGTTTAACTTTTAACATTGAATTTGACAGTGACTATTGTGGCTATGTTGTCTAAGAATTTAGATGATTAAACATAATGATTACAGTAGCTGTTTCTGTCATATACAGAATCTAAATTTAACTGTGTATGTATGATGTGGTATGGTATTATCTTGCCTTGGTATGATATGATATGATATGATATATGATATAATATGATATATAATATGATATGATATATGATATAATACGATATGATATATGATATGGTATGATACGATACAATATGATACAATATATAATATATGGTATATAATATATGGTATATGATATATGATTGATATATGATTGATTGATATATGATATATGATATATGATATATGGTATATGGTATATGGTATATGATACATGATATATGATATATGATATATGATATGATATATATGATATAATTTGATATATAATGATATGATATATGATATAATACGATATGATATATGATATGGTATGATACAATACAATATGATACAATATATAATATATGGTATATAATATATGGTATATGATATATGATTGATATATGATTGATTGATATATGATATATGATATATGGTATATGGTATATGATATATGATATATGGTATATGGTATATGGTATATGGTATATGATATATGATACATGATACATGATACATGATACATGATACATGATATATAATATATGATATATGATATATGATATAAGATATATGATACGATATGCTACAGAACGTGGAGGGTTGGCCAGAGGGGAAGCAAGGGAAGGGGCAAGGTTGTTCAGAGGAGAAAAGAAGAAAGTGCAGGGGACTGAAGAGATGGCTTAGTGGTTAAGAACACTTGCTGCCCTTCCAGAGGACCTGGGTGAAGTCCCCAGCACCCCATACAGTGACTTACAACCATCTGTAGCTCCAGTTCCATGGGATCAGATGTTCTATTCTGGCCTCCTCATGGCCCAGACATACATGTGTTGTACATGCCTACATATCATGACCTGTGTGAAATATAATGGAGCCCATTCTTTTATATGCTAGCTAAAAATGTTAATTGAAAAAAATGGAAAAAACAGTATTATTAATGCCAGTGAATGACTTCAGACATCATTGTACTGTTTTGTGTGGGTGTAGTGCTGCTGCATGTTTGTGTGTGTGAGTGTGTATACACATGTGCTGGGCACTCATGGGTACAAATGCCTGCACATAGAGACTCGAAGTTGACTTTATAAATTGATCTTCACCTCATTATATTCTTTTGATTGCAGGCAAAAAAAAAAAAAAAAAAAAAAAACCACTCTAACTTGATTAGAGAGGAAAAGGTGTGTGTGTGTGTGTGTGTGTGTGTGTGCGAGGCTTAGTGGCAGAGTGCTTGATTACCATGCCGAGACCCAGAGTTGCATAAATAGATTATAATATATCTATTAAAAAGAACATCACATTGCAATTTTAAAAATCAACCCAAATTGAGCATGACAGAGGAGCACCTGGAAGTGCACACAGCAGTGAGAGTCTGGCTCCAGGGAGACTCGGTGAGTACTTACTGGTTTTTTAATGGAAACAATAATGAAGTTTGACTTTATTTGGAAATTGGGGAATAGAGAGGGAGGAGGATATAACTTTTCAATGGAAAGGACATGTTTAAAAGTGGAATGGACACGCTCTCCCACATCTTCTACCACAGCAGTTGCCGTGTGTGCTCAGCTTCCATAGTCCGGAGTGCGTGCTCAAAGCTCAGGTAACAGTGGAACACATTTGCTGTATATGATGTGTGTTCTGGAATAAATCTACCCATCTTCCTACCCAGTAGCTGAACTGCCTGCTCTTCCATGAAGCTCCTGCACACAGCAGAATCTTGCCTGAGTCAGGAACTGTGTTCCAAGTGTCTTCCTGAGACAAGCCAGAGAAAGATGAGGATGGTCCGAAACTCCGAAAGCAATGTGTGTCAAGTTTTCCAGGTAAAGCCAGTGGATTAATGTAATCATAGAAGATAAATTCTTTTGTATATTTGGCTAATCTTTTGCCATATTCAAAGCTGTATATGGAGAAGCCCCATTGTGCAGCTCTCAGAAGACATGGTTCACACCAGGCATGCTCACACATGCTATTTTATCACCTTCTCCAGGAGAAGCATGGACTTCCTATGTGAATACAAGGCAGCTTGCTGTCTACTCATCTACAAACATGTCAGTGTCATGTTTAACATCCCCACTGGGTTGGCCGAGTGCTTCTGGCTAGCACAAAATCCCTGGGAGTCACTATGGCACAGGAACGAGGCTAGGCATACAGACCACCATCCACAACCACTGGCTGGTGCTCAGTCAAGTAAGTTAACTACTTCTGAGTCAATCAAAAATTGTGTCTACTGAGGACTGTTTAGTCAAATATGACCTTTTCTGCACCTTTGCCCTACTGTATTCAGTCAGTCTTGTAGTTGGCCTGTAGACTAAGCAAAGTTACATTTTCCCAGTTCAGAGCTTACAGGCCTTATAGGTGAACAAGAGGGGACCATTTTGTTAAAAGATGTACATTGTGGTTCTTTGTACAGCAGAACTGTTTGCTTATCTCAGCAAACAATCACACTTAAAAATTACCTTCCTCTCTCTCTCTCTCTCTCTCTCTCTCTCTCTCTCTCTCTCTCTCTCTCTCTCTCTCCATCCCTCCCTCCCTCTATCTGTCTCTCTTTGTTTTCTTTCTTTCTTCCTTCCTTCCTTTGTTTCTTTCTTTTTTTCTTTGTGTGTGCATATGCACACATGCATGTTAATTTATGTGCATCACACATGTGCAGGAGCCTGCTGAAGCAAGAAGAGAGTGGGGTGTCAGATACCCTGGAACTGTAGCTACAGGGGCTTGCAGCTGCCATGTAGGTTCTGGGAACTGAATCAGGGTCCTCTGCAGAGCAATAAGTACTCCTAACCCTGTGCCATCTCTCCAGATTCCATTGTGCTTTCTTACACTGCCCAAATCAAGAAAATGTTAAAGCATGGTGTTCCACTGCTTTCTTCCTAACTCTTAGGATATTTAAAGATTTAATTACTGATGTTTTGGCTTTTCATATTACTGCTATTACTGAGAATCTCACATCATGAACCCCAAGCACACTCACTTCCCAGGCTATCCCTCCTCACTCTTGTGACCTTCTCCTGCTAAAAAAGGAGGAGGAGGAAGAAGAAGAAGAAGAGGAAAAGGAAGAAGAAGAAGAAAAAGAAGGAGGAGGAGGAGGAGGAGAAACCAAGACGAATTAGAGTCACTGGGGCATGGCCAAACTCTTGATGTCCATCTGCTTAGAAAAAACCGAGACCTTTCCCACCTTCAGTCCCCCCCCACCCCCATCAGAAGCCATCAACTGTAGAGAGTTATACTCCAGCATCCTTAATGCGGTTTTTACAGTTGCTTTCTGCCGAGGCTGTTACTTTTGGGGGTCTGAGGTGGAGGAAGGGGTTTCCACAGAAGACGCCTATATTTCTCTCAACTGTGACTCTGCAGGCATTGATCCCACTACAAGGAAGCTTCCTTGTCCTTTACAGTCAGCGGGAGCGTGCATCGTGGATGTCCACGTGGTCTCCGACACCAGCCCATGCCTCAGATTTCTGTATGGTCTCCAGTAGCAGTACGAACCACAGACATCAACGTGGCCCTCTGTCACTGTATATAGATAGGGACACCGTCATAGTCTTCAGTGGCAGCACCAGCCCAGACATCACCATGGCCTCAGGCAGTGGCCCAGACCAAAGACATCTGTCTGGCCTTTGGTGGTAACTTGGGCCAGGGGCATCAACAGGGTTCCAAGCTATTGTAGGGCCATGGATGCCACAGTGGCTTCCAGTGGCAGTATGGACCATGGAGGATTTTTGATCCAGAAAATGAACTGTTCTTCATCTTGGATATCCTGTCGTTGGCCAGAGCCAGGGCGCCCATGTGGCTAGGTGTTGTGTTTGGCAGCTGAATTGGAGTACAAACTCCAAGCTGTGACACACCACCCTTTTGGTTCTACCCAGCAGCCACATGTTCCCCCGTCCACCTCTCCATTAAGCACTCGCCTCTCAAGGTGGCACTGTAAACAGTAAACCAACCCGCTTACTTCTACAGCCACCTGGGCATCGGGTTCCCAGAAAGTGCCTTTGTCATGTTTCACATTGTTCTCTCCGGAAGCTTCAGTTTTATCTACAATTGCTACCTTCTCCAAAAAGGCTTCAATCTTGTTCTTGAGTCCTTCAGAACTGAGACACTGGAACTATCTCTTTCTGATTTGCTCCAAGCACTGGATCTGGGCCCGGATAGTAGCTGAGTTGGTCAGGTGAACTTGGCCCAGCCTCTGCTGCTCACCAAATCCTACAGATAGATATGAAAAGTTTCACGAAATTGCACAAAACATAGACCCAAAGTTGGTAAAAGTCTTGTCAAAACAAACAAAAAAAAACTTGATTAATTTATTTTATATTTGGTAGACAGTGAAAGCATACATTTTGTCAACAGTGCTATAGGGGACATCTCATCCAAACATTACCATCTACAAACCTGTTACCAAAGAAAATGAAGACACTTTTACTTGTCCTGCCCTTCTAGCACTGTGATTGGCTGTAACCTCGTGCTGATGTCAGGTTGCCCCTGCAGCTGTGCTGTTTTACACACTCAGTGCAGAAGTCAGATGTGCTATTCTGTCCTTCAGTGCTGTGTTAGTCAGGGTTCTCTGCAGCCACAGAACTTTTGCAATGTCTCTACCATAAGGGAATTTACTGTAATGATTTATAGTCTGCACTCCAACTAACCCAACAGTGGGCATCTGTGAATGAGAATCTAGCAGTTGCTCAGTCCACCAGGCTAGTTGTTTCAGCTGGTCTTCTATTTAAGCTGGAATCTGGAAGAACTTCCCACAGATGTGCTGGCCAGTGAGTGCAAGCAGGCGAGGAAGAGTGAGTCTTTCTTCATCCAACGCCCTTATGTAGGCCTCCAGCAGATGGTGTGGCTCAGATTAAAGCCCTGCACCACCACACCTGGATCTGGAACTTTGGTTGTCCCAGGCTAACCTTGAACTCAGAAACCTGCCTGTCTCAATCTCCTGGGATTAAAGGCTTGTACTTCCTAGTCTGGGCCTAAGCTTTTCATAGCCACTATGCCTCAAGATCTCCACGTCAAGATCAGGGTCAGAAGTCTGTGTCTTTCAGCCTCAATGTCTGGATCACAGGCTGGCCCTCCATTTCTGGATTGTAGTTCATTCCAGATGTAGTCAAGTTGACAACCAGGAACAACCATCACAATCACTTGTAGACTTATGCTAGATGATTTGCCTAACTGTGGGTTTCTGTCAGTGTTCCAAATAGGTGTACAGCATGTGGGGCTAAGCTGGGAGATTGTTAGGCGTACTCTGTATATTTTGACTTAGGATTTTTTTTTCTTCTTATTCTGTGTGCACATGAGCAAGTACATGAAGGTGCATGTGTTTGTGTGCTCATGTGTATTTTATTATATTGCTCTGCACCTCATATTTTGAGGTGGAGCTCACCAATTAGCTATACTGGATGGCCAGTAAGCCTCTAGTGTCCTTCCTTCCTGGACCAGAATTACAGACCTGCACTAGCATGCCAGGATTTTTATGCCCTGGGGATCTGAACTCAGGTCTTCATGCTTTCACAGTGTGAGGTCATTTCAACCTGACTTAGTAGATTCTCATCGTGTAATAGGTTGTAGGGATGTAACACCACTGCCCACCGAGGAGCATCTCTAACACCATCTAATGTGCTCAGAGTGTAAAACAATGGCCATTAACCAGACATGGTGGCTCTGCCCTGTAATCCCATTACTCTGTATCTAGGCAGGATTGTTTTGAGTTTGAGGGTAGCCTGGGCTTCATAGTGAGTACCATGCTATACCCAGAACTATCTTGAAAAGCCCTGCCTCAAAACGCCAAAATAATGACCATTTTGGACTAATATGGCTACTGCTTTGGACCAATACAACTGCTGTTTTGACAGTTCCATGGGCCCTGGAAAACAGAATTCTGACTTCCCCAGAGGAACCAGGATTGTCTTGGGGCTGTTTGAAACTGTTCAAAAACCAGTTTCATTTTTAGTGTCTGTCCCAGAGACCATCACCGGCATTTGACCGCTCATGTACCTGTGGTCAAATGTGTGCAACCGCCGTGGGCTCAGCATTCTCACCCAAACTAAAGCACAGATTAGTTATGGACGCAGCCATCGTGGTCTAAAAGTGCCTGTGACTAGGTAATTTCTTGGCAGTTCTCTCCTTGGCTGCTTAGACTGCTGGAGCCTTTCAACAAAACACTACTTCTCTGAGGCTGGGCATCTGATTTTAATCCAGCAGCGGCAACTACTGTAATCATAGCAGGCACTTGCTGAGGGCTGACTATGTGCCAGCAAGTGTTTTTCATGGATTATTTTTATTTAATCTTTCAGATAATCTTAGGAGGTTCACACAATTGGTATGTCTTTCAGATGAGGCTATTAGGACTTAAAGCATTAAATAGCTTGGCCCCAAATTTACGTGACCAAACAGTAGATGTGGGGTTTGAACTCTGGACGTTCAGCTCAGCCCTTGCCTTCAATTGCTAAGCGTTCTGATTTCCTAATCACAACACTTTGTAAAGCCAAGATAACTGGGCAACTCTTCCCTGTAAGAAAATTGGGGGGCTGGTTCTATCAAATATTGATAAAGGGGGACAGTAGGGAATATTGAACTCTATCAAGAATCATGCTTTGAGCCTCTCTCCTGTATCAATGTAGACAGATTATACATTTGTTTTAATCATGTGCTCAAAATGTAAAAGCAAAAGGGAAATTACAGCATATTCAAGGTTTGAGAGTCTCATCACGGGACTTGGAGACAGGGGAGCTGGGAAACTTGTCTTATAGTATGAGAACACTCTGAGCAGGGCTGGAGACCATTCAGGGGTCTTTACAGATAGGGTAGGAGATGCTTCTGTCCACCACTGGCTAGACTTAAGATTCCATAGCTAGTCAGGAAGATTAGAACGTAGCATCCCCAGTCATCTCATGAGAATGAAAGCTCTGAAGCAACTCACTCTGGCTCTGAACTAGAGACCTTCAGAAAGAAGGCAGGGGTAAGAAACCCTGCAAAGGGAGTGGCCAGAAGAGCCAAGCAACGAAGCAAAACAAACCAATGAATTCTTGCCAAGCTCGAATGTAATTTAAAAAGTAAACAATCAAGAGACCCTGGAAATAATGGTGCACTATGAAAAGAGTTTTAAAAATCTTTGTGCAGGCCTGGTGAGGTGGCTCAAAGGGTGAGGCGTCTGCTCCCAGGCCTAAAGACCTGAGTTCGATCCCCAGGACTTACATGGTTGAAGGAAAGAACCCAACTCTTGAAAGTTATCTTTTGAACCCCACTCCCCAACACACACACACAAACACACGGTGGCACTTACATGTGCACACATAAACAACAATAATAAATGTTTTGCCTGCTTGTTTATGGGAGAGAAAGAGAGAGGGAGAAGGGAGGGAGGGGGAAGGGAGGGAGGGAGGGAGAGAGGGAAACAGAGAGAGAGAGAGAGAGAGAGAGAGAGAGAGAGAGAGAGAGAGAGAGAGAGAGGAGTTGGGTAGTGAAGAGACAGGGAAGATGGGAGATCTGGGAGGCTCTGGTGAGGGAGAAAGCATGATCAGAATATATTGTATGACAAAAGTTTCAATACAAATATCAGAAATGAAGTACAGCACTGGGTGGGGAGCTGCGCTAAATGAATACCTTTTGAGTTAAAAAGGAGACCACTATTGATTGTGTAAAAAGATTCATCAAGAAGTTAAGGACGTGACACATATAGAAATAAGTAAGCACAGATGGTATTGCAAAGATGAAGTCTTGGCCCACAGGGACGCAGGAACCAGTGGCTGGAGCTCACAAAGCCCGGTGGATGCAACAGCTGAAGAGGAAAGCAGTGAAGTGGAAGATTATTGTGGAGGAGATCACCTAGGAAAACAAGTGTTCAAATGGCCTGCGGCACATGACAGTGTTAGCAGTGTTAGCCCATGCTCTTACTCTGAAATGACAAGCTGATCCTGGGGACAGGTTGGTCTGAACACAAGTGCAGCTGCACTGTTGAAAATGGTAAGATACAGCAGGTCATCGTGGGTGGAAGCCGCCTCAGTCAAGGTGCGCTGGACACGCAGAATCAATGCCCTGCAGAGATTTATGGAGAAAGATATTTTTATTATAAGAAATTGGCTCTTGTGGGTTCTGGATGCTGTTGAGTCCCAGGGACTTGGAAGGTGAGCTGCAAACTGGAGACCTAGGAAGCAGACTGTGCAGATCTAATCTGGTAGATAATAGACAAGATGCCCAAAGGGCAGATGTTTAGTTCACATCCCACATCTAAATAGGAAAAGAAAAAAAAAAAAAATCCAGCGCTGGGGAAGGGAGGATTCGCTCTTGCTTCTGAAAAGGTCAGCATTTTTGCTGTGCCGAGCCCTTAAACAGAGTGGATAAGTCCCGCTCACAATTCAGAAGGCAGTCTGCCTTATTTGGTTCACCAATTAAAACATTAATCTAGTCCCCAAAGGACTATTATGGAAGTATTCAGAAGGATGCTGGACCAAATCTCTGATCCCCCTGTGACCTTTTCCAAGAGATGCACAGAATCAACCATCACCTCTGGCCTTGGTAATGTAGTCAATGCATGACATGTTAGCTGAGTTCTGGGCGGTGTTGGAAATGGCACTTGCACTGAAGCTACAGAGATGCAGGTGAGATGTCCTGATGCTGTGTGACCTTAGATCCAGTACTCAATTCTCCCATCTCAAGAGAGAATAACGTGGCACCACTAACTGTCTCAGGGGGTAGTGAGTATGGAGGGAGCATTTTCAAAGATAATATACACAATCTGCAGAACACCTACCCCAGGACAGCTCTCCGATGGCTACGGCATAGTGGTCTGGTGACCTGCAATAGCCTAAGTGGTGTCTTTAATCCTCATTGTCGTGTTGGAGCAGCAGAACTTATCTGTGCTGAGAAACTATGAGCAAAAACACCTGCAGGACAGCATGCTTCTAGGCTAAGTGGTCAGGATTGGCTGCACATGACAACAGAGGTTTTGTTGTCACTGCTGTCATTATCATCCTCATCTTCACCACCACCACCACCACCATCACCACCACCATCACCATCATCATCAGTTGGATTGCTCATCTCTCCCCAGTTCTCTGCCTCCTCCATGGAAGAGAAGTGGGCCAGTCCTGACAGCAGCCCCTCTGCTCAAAGCTTGGAGGGAGAGGACCCATGTGACCTCACATGAAGAGTCTGCCAGCTGCAGCTTGGACATGCCAGGTTCTGGTATGCAGCTTCCGGGCAGCGGCATCTACAGCGCTCTGGCTCTGTGCACACCCATCCTCCTGTCTGTCCTGGCTGTCCCGGTAAGAACTGTAAGCCCAAGAGGGACCAGGCAGCCCAGCTCCCTGTCAGGGTGGCTCTCTCCAGCCTGGCTCGCCCTGGCTGACTCTACACTGCCACGCAACATTAGCAGTGGCCCTTCTGCGGACATGAGTCCATTTAGATTCCCAGAGCCATTGCTTTGGGTCTGTAGGCAGGCAAAAAGGAAGAAGAGACAGGTAGGAAGAAAAGTGGGAACACTGCCCTTTCCCCTCTCTCTGTGGTCTCTCCCTGGACGTAAGCCTTTCCTGCTGCCTTTTCCAGGAACGAGAGAAAGGCTGGCTTTCAGCTCCCAAAGAAGCACAAAGAAAGCCAATGCGTCTCCCGACGTGCTCACGTGAACTCCGCCAATTTCTTCAAGCCCCTGGTGTTCAGCAAGGTCAGCCCAGTTCCCAACCCAGTTCTCAACTGGATTTAGAAGGCGGGGGACCCAGACAGCACTCAAATCCCTCATTCGGAGCCTTGCAGCTTCTCATTTGTTTAGCTACAGCCAAGGAAAGTGTCAGAACTTTCCCGGACGACAGGGCTTCGCTTTGAAGCAGTTCCCAACAGTAATTCTGTAATGGACACAAAGCTTGCTTACTCGGAGTATTTCCCCTGCAGAACCACAGCCGGGTTTGCAAAGACGGCGCGGGACTCCCTCTGGGGCATGAGCTTCCCTGGCCAGAGACCGGCTGATTTTTTTTCTTTCCCGACACAGACCCATAAACACATAGATACCGAAGAGTTAATTTGCGTTTTTTAAACCCCCTTTCCAATGCCCGCTCTCATTCCTATAAAATCTCCATGCCCAGACATCAAATCAGTAAGCCCTGTTGCCTGTCAGTGAATACAATGTCAGGCCATTAGTATGTTAATAAGTCCGGAGGGCGACAGGTGGCCTACCAGACAGCTCAATTAAGCTGCTCATTAAACACACGCTAACGAACAGCCAAGGCAGGGCCTGAACAGCACCATTCTGTAATGACATGATGTCAGAGGGAACAAATGAGAAAAAATAACAAAAACATTACAGCCGGGACAGACGCCACTAACAAGGACCCCTCGCACTACATCAGCCCCCAAATTAATGAATCACAGGGATCAAAAAACTCGACCCAACATTCTCAGGAGGCTGAATGAAGCAAGATTTTTTTTTTTTTTTTTTTTTTTTTTGGTCACTATTAAAAAAAAAATATCTCCAAACCTAAAATGATTGGAAAAAATATCACAATTTAACTGCTGTCAATTATTAAAGCAAAGTTTATTTGACACAACTAATAGTAAGGTTTGAGAAATTCCTATTATGGAATTTAAATGGAAATCATTATTTAATGAGATCATCATTGACATTTGATTGGCTTTTTTCCCTTCGCACAGGTTTGAGCAGTCTGGCTTCCGGACTACCCATCCAGTCTGAGAGCGGAGGGAGCCAAATGTGAACCTTCGGCCAGTTTCTCAGGTGAGGGTCCTACTTGGCATGGATGTAGCCGAAGGAATTGCCACAGCTGGCAGAAGTTTCTCTCGTTTTCTAGTAAGCAGCTTCCTGAACCACACCTCTGCGGGACCACAGCTTGGACCTTGGACAGACACGTTGCTAACAGTGTGGCTGGCCATCAGGAGGCCCTGACATGACCACAGCTCTTCTCTGTGTTAAGCCTGAAGCTGACTCCACCTTGCATGGAGGACTTTCTTCCAGGTTCAAGGGCTGAGTGGGAAGGAAGCTAGAAGGCAGGAGACCACCCACTCTGGGCTTGTGTCTGGGGAATCTTACAGAGTTGCTTGGAAGCGCTGCTCTGCCCAGGTCCTGGAACGGAGGGGCTGCTGCTCTGTGGCTCGAAGCTCATTGCTTTACTTGTTTGCTCTTTATTTCGCAGACTTGATGGTTCTGTCTTGTCTCTCTACTTAAAAAAAAAAAAGAACTCTTCAGGGCCTTAGCAATTGTACTTAGGGCCTTGTGCCCTATTAGTCAAATGGCAGTGAGCTCCATTATCAGCCTAAGTTTTATCTTTTTTTTTTTTTTTTTTTTTAAGTTCCCCAGACTGGTCTTGAACTCACCCTGTGCCCAGAACTGACCTTGGAACTCTCTTCACCTTCCTATGAGGCTGAGATATGACCCCAGCTTGGCCTGGCCTTTCCATTTAAGCAATTTATTCAAAAGAAGAGGGAGATACTCCTGAATGTTATCATCTGCTTGGAAAGCTGAAGTCAGTAGCAAAGAACACAGCAAAGAATCAAGGATAAAAAAGCTCAGAGTATTATTTAGAAATACAGTAAGAATTTAAAACAGAGGTAAGGAGTGTAGACCAATGAGTAATAGAGAGCTTGCCTCCTGTGTGCAAGGCCCTGGGTCTCAGCTCTGGCATCACAAACGAATGACTGACTGACTGACTGACTGACTGAATGAATAAATGAATAATAAAAATAAACCTGAAGTACCAACACTTCAGAGGTAAAAGCAGGAGGCTCAGTATCAGGACAACAATCTTTGGCTAAATAGAGCGCAGGCTTAGCGTGGGCTATAGGAAACCCTGTTTGAAAAAACAAAGTCAATTTCTTGAATATCAGCTGGCTGGAGAAGATGAAGGGGTGGCAGGGTGGGGCATCTGCTGGCCCTGGGAATAGGAATAGGATGCACGGTGGGAGGAGTCCCGGGGTTGTCTATTTTAATCATGTACCCCAACAAACAAAAATAAGTTAGAGTACTCCTGAAGAGTGTGTCTAAGTTACAAAGAAGCACATTCTACTGAATCAATATATTCTCAACTCTTTAAAATACAGAGAAGACCAAGACAACTGTTAACGGTGAGGTTAGAAAATTAAAGTCCCAACATCATCTTCTTCATCCCAAATGACCATATTGGGTGAGTCTTGGCCCCGGCTGGGAGTGAGAAGGAAAGGGTGTCCAAGAAACATAGGTAGGAGTAGTCAATACACGTGTGTAGGAATCTCTGTGGAGGAAGTGAGGTGTCAGTGGTCACACACCTGCTGGAGGCAAGGCAGGGTGCCAAAGCTGAAGAGCATTGGGAGGGATGTGGCAAAGCTAGAGGAGACTTCACCCACAAGGGCAGCGGTGACAGGGAGTTATGTAGGCTTGCACAGCAAACCTTAGAGTTTTCATATTGTTGTGATGAAACACCATGACAAAGCAACTTGTGGGGGGGTGACTTACACTTCTACATCACCAAAGAAAGTCAGGACAGGAACTCAAGCAGGGTAGGATCCTGGAGGCAGGAGCTGATGCAGAGGCCATGGAAGGGTGCTACTTACTGGCTCACTCAGCCTGACTTCCTATAGAACCCAGCACCACAGGCCCAGGGATGGAACCACTCACCAATGATGGGCCCTCCCACATCAATCACTAATTAAAAAGCACAGTTGGATCTTATGAAATCAATTGAGGGTCCCTCCTTTCAGATAACTCTAGCTTGTCCAGTTGACATAAGTCCAGCTAGTGCAGCGATACGATGGCTCAAAGCCATGCGGTCTTCGAGCAGATGTTTGCTGAAGTTCCCTCTTCAGCAACGGTGGGAACACAGAATGAAAACACTTTACTACTGTCTTCAGGAAGCATACGGTGGAGTCACCTCTTCAGACTTATTCAAGGACTTCCCTAGTCTAGACTTTTCCCGAGGTGCTAAGATTCATGACCGATGACATAAGCTCGGCCCCAGCCCTCATGATAATAAAAGTGTTCCTAGGTTGAGTGTTATTTGCCTAATCTTTCCAGAATAATCCTAAGGGCTGAAGCTTTCAAACAAGAGTCTTGGCTGTAGAGAACCACAGACACTGACCACTCAAGGTTCCCCCTAAAGTCCAAAGTCACAGAGCCACATGCGTGTGCACAGAGCTTGCTACCAGCCCTTAATCTCCTATTATCAATAGGAGGGGACAGTTACACATCAGTTGATGTCTGAGAACACTCTTTAACAGAAAAGACAGAAAAAGCAGAACCAGAGAAAGAGAAGGGGTAACTTGGAGGCCACAGAAATTATAAAATTGTAAAGGGAGAAGAAAATGGTTTTCTATCCGTTCAGACCCTTAATAATTCATTAGTGATCACACTACTTAAAATCACTTTTTGCTATTTTCAACTTTGCAGTGTGCTGTTATTTGAAGTGGAAAGTCAGTTATGTCAAATGATGTTTTTCTGGGGCACACAGGTGACAGGATGTCTTGTTAAAAAGCAAACACAGGAAAGGCTGTTTTCTTAAAGCAGACACAGGTGAAAGGATGTTTGGACATAGCAAACACGTGAAAGGATCCTTGATGAAGTATAAAAATGACCCCACAGACAGTGGGAGAGGAGCACTGAGCATTGGTTTGGTTTGCCCCGCCTTGCTGTTCTTCACTAAAGACACACATGTATTGGTTCCCTTTACATAGCATTGTTGAGCTCACCTTGTGATAACTCTGACATGGAGAGAAACCCACCCAAGAACTGCTTGTGAGGTTCCTGAGGCAGCTTACTGCTTCCATGGTCTCACCTTAGGCCACTGGGCAAGCCCGGCAGCCTCTTCAGGATTGAACCACAGCTACCTAGTGCCTTCTGAAAGGACTGGACTGCAGCTGCTGGTTCATGCTTGGTGTCTGCCTGCCTAGAGGACTGGTCTGTAGCTGCTGAGTCATATTTGCTGTTTGCTACAGGACTGAACTGCTGCCCAAAAAGATCAAGCTCACCCCCAAAGAACTATTGCTGAACAGGTCCACTTCCCCCATAGCCTAATAACTTCTCTTTTCCACTACCTCTGCTGGGTGGTTGAACTGCTAGAGGAGAGTTTGAACCCTATTAAAGTAGGCTGCAAAAAAAAAAAAAAAAAAAAAAACAAAACTATGCCTACAGTTGTTAACTACACTCATTATGCTGTGCCTTCTGTCTGGGGGGAGCTTGAGCCCTTTGACCACCACCTTCCTGTTCTCCAAGCTCCCTGATCCATCTAATCACTCAGCCTCTGATGACTATGATTCTACTCTCTGCTCCTACACACTCACTCTACTCTGTCCCAGAGATATGCATGGTTATGGTGTTTCTGTGTCTGGTGTTTCTGTGTCTGGCTTGCTTTACTCAGTATAATGTCTCCTATGCTTATATACATAGATAGACATGACAGAAGTTCCTGTTTGGTAAATAGCATGTCACTGTGTCCTCTCTGCACATGCACACATGTGTGTGCGCGCACACACACACACACACACACATTATATACACATATTCTCTTTATCCTCCATCAATTGACAGCTGTATGGCTTCCACATCTTAGCTATTATATAATTGTACAGTGGATAAAGAGATAAATATCTCTCTTTGACGAACTAATTTCAATTCCTTTGTATATATACCCAGGAAAGAAATTGCTCTATTATATGATAATTCTGTTTGTAGGTTTTAAAGGAATCTCCTAACTCTTTTGCAATGCCATACAATCATATCTATTCTGTGAACTGTCAACAACACCTTAGCTTTTGTATTAAAAATAACACTTATTTATGTATGTGTGTTTCTGTGTGTATCGGTGTATATGTGTCTATGTGAGTCTATGTGCACATGTGTTGCAGAATCCCATTGAGTTCAGAAGAGAGCATCAGATCCCTTGGAGATGGGCTTACAGAACGTTGTGAGGCACCTACATAGTTAGAGTCCAAACTAGGATCCTATGATTGAGTAGCAGGTTCACTTGACTACTGGTTCACCTCTTTCACCCCATTTATATTTCTTGATAATAGCCAGTCTAGTAGGTATGAACTAATAAGCTATTGAGATTGTAATTGATTTCTCTGATGATTTGAGATGTCAAACATTTTTCACATATCTTTTGGTCATTGGTTTTTATCTCTTTTAAGAAATGTCTTTTTTAGTATCTAGCGATTTTAATAAGATTATTTTCTTGATATTAAATAGTTTTTATTCTTTAATTTTCTACACTTGTTTATTTACATATTTGTAAATGTGTGTGTGTGGGGGGGGGGCTTGTACTTGTCTGATGTACATGGGAGGTCAAAAGAGAATGTGTGGGAGTCAGGTGTGTGTGGGTGTGTGGGTGTTTCCCTTCTGCCATCTGAGTCTTAGGTGTTGGAAACTGGTCTTGGGCTGTCAGGTCATTGGCAGGTTTCTCTACCCACTAACCCACACAGCAGGCTCTAGTTTGTATTCTTTTTATATTTTGGCAGTTATCCTTAGGATTTGCAAACATTTTCTTCCAGTCCATGGGCTGGCTTTTAGCTACAGTGTTTCTTTTGCTGATTTTTTTTTTTGTAAACCTATCTTTTAATTTTTGCTTTAATTGATTAGATAAGGTGAATCTAAAAGAACAAAGTCCAAGGGCTGCCCGTCATGGTGGTACACACTTTTAATCCAAGTATGTGGGTGGCAGAAGTAGAGGAATCTCTGCGGGTGCAAGGGCACCCTGGTCTACAGATCAAGTTCCGAGCCAGCTAGAACCTGTCTCAATAAATAATAAATTGATTTAGAGAATAAGCAAAAGTCCCTCAAAACAAGAGAAATTAAAACCACATAAAATGTTCAGACTGTGGAGGAAACACTTAGAGAAAAGAATGAACTCAGGAACTAGCAGGGCCACAGCACACCACAATGTCTGACATCTGGATTTGGAGGGTCTCACACAACACCATGTCTAACATCTGGATTTGGAGAGTCTACAGACAATGCATTCTGGGAACTTTTCCAGGTATCGAGTTCATGACTTTTCAGTTGTACCCAGTATCATGGATTCAAATAGATTTTCTGAGGTAAGTCACTGTACAAACAAAATCCTAAATACTCCCAGAGAGGGCAAAGAAAATACACCTTCCAAAAAGAATCAACCGCGGAATGACAGGGCTAGGGATGTGCTCTAGGAACTGTGGTTTGTAATTGTGATTAAGATATTTCAAGTAAAATAGATCTTAAACACATCTCCAAATGTTACAATGTGGCCCCGGAAGAGTGGGAATTGATTAGAAACTCCCTCTGGGATCAGCCAGCCACTGCTTAGTGAAAACCAGTTTCAAAGACAGGTCACCCGAGTGCTAGGGTATGCCTTGTTCCTTGGCCTCCCCTCAACATGGGTCAACAGGATTCATAAGTGGGCAAAATTATTTCGGTTTATCAAACATGAGGCTAGCTTCATGACAACACTTCCTGCTAGTATTTATTAAGTGAAACTCAAGGTTTTACCTCCTAACTTTGCATCTTTATCTCATGGACCATCGGCCATCACACCCCGACACACCATGTCTAAGTCAGGGCTTTCTGTAGGCTTGAGAAGTAGGTAGGCAAAGAGTTAGCAGAGCCTCACCCAGATCCAGTCTCCTCCAGTCCCCACACAAATTACTTTGGAATTCGGTCTCACGTCATTCATCTGTCCTTCCTCTTTCTTCTAAATTGGAACCCTGGCTTATGTTTGACCTCCTTCTGTGGGACAGAGACCTGAGAGACAGTGATTCTGAGAGATAAGCCTTCATTGTTTTCTCTGTAAGACACCTAGAGACATTCTTAATGATGCGTTGAGCACCTGCTGCTGGGGATGAGCATGAGGTATTCAGTAAAACATTCATTTTTATTGTTTCAGACTCTGAGTGTGGGCCAAGACTCTAAAATCTTTGAGGACACACTATCAGCCTCTGGGAACATAGGAAGACCTTATTTGGAACCATGAAGAAGTAGTTCCTGTAATAGTAGCAACTTGGATATGTTATATCCAAGAGGTGGTTATCAATTTCTGGGTCAAGACCCTCTGCATTGAATGACCTCTTTCACATGGTTGCATACCAGATATCCTGCACACCAGATATTTACATCATGGTTCATAAAAGGACCAGAATTAAAGTTTTAACGTAGCAAGAAAAATAATTCTATAGGGGTGTGTGTCACCATAATATAAGGAACTGTATCAAAGGGTTTCCACATTAGAGAGGTTGAGGACCACTGCTACACAGAAACAAACATCCAGTTCTGCTGGTTATTTGATAAATTAGAAATTACTTTCCACCTTTTTTTTTAAAGCATGACAATTGTCTTGTTTAAAAAGAGACCTTGGGCTGGAGAGGTGGTTCAGTGGTTAAGAGCACTGACTGCCTCTTCAGGGGTCCTGAGTTCAATTCCCAGCAACCACATGGTGGCTCACAGCCATGTATAATGAAACCCCTTGCCCTTTTCTGGTGTGTCTAGAAATATATATATATATATACATATATATATATAATAAATCTTTAAAAAGAGACCTTATCTCTTAGGATTTTATCTATCCTACATAGTTACAACATGACATTGTATAATATTTGGGATTTTCTTCAAAACAGCATGCTACTTGTTACTTGGAGAGAAGGACATTACAGGAACCAGATGATAACAGAAACCAGGTGACTGGAACTCGGGGACAGGGACCAGATGATGACAGGAACCAAGTGACAGGAGTCAGAGGGCAAGAAATTAGGATTTCATGACCCAGAATGGAAATCATCTCCTCTACTTTTAATTTTTATAATAAAATTCAGCCGATAATATGTGTGTGTGTGTTCCTGAATTGAATTAGAAGAGAGTGTTTGGTGTGGTGGCTTACTGTTCTCTCTCCTTTAAAGAGAACTGGGGAAAATAAGTGACCAGTCCAGTGACATGGCCCAGTAAGTTGCAACACTGGGTTTAGACTAGATGGCAGGTATAAAGCTTCTGAGTATAACAATCTCTGAGACTCCTGCTGGAGACGGAAACAGCTTTGGTAGAAAGCTTCTTAACCAGACACAGCACTATGTCTGGCTCTTGTCAACCCACCACGCTTCAGGAAGAACACATGTATGACATCTACTTTGGGAATGGAACCCATCAAACTCTCCAGAGCTGGGCGGAGGTGCACTGGTGAGCAGTGCAAAACTTGGAAAGCCAGGGCTCTGACCACCATTTTATCTACTCAAAATATCCACAACAGTGTTGGAATAAAGTGTGGGGGAGTTCTTAATAACTCCCTCCCCCTCCATGTTCTCCAAGTCTCTACACAGACCATCAGATAATGTACTGTGTGTATTAATTACTTTTATGCTGCTGTGATGAAGGAAACTTACTAAAGAAAGAGCAAGATAGAAGGCCGCAGGCTTAGAGGCAGAAGCAGGAAGCTGAGAAAACGAATTGCAACTAGTGTGAGGCCTTAAACCCTCAAAGCTCCCCCCCAAACAGAAGCAAGGCTATGCCTTCCAAACCTCCCTAAATAACACCACTGATTGGAGACTGTCTTAGGGTTTTACTGCTATGCACAGACACCATGACCAAGGCAACTCTTATAAGGACAACATTTAATTGGGACTGGGGTTACAGGTTCAGAGGTTCAGTCTGTTATCAACAAGATAAAAGCATGTCAGCATCCAGACAGACATGGTACAGGAGGAGCTGAGAGTTCTACATCTTCATCTAAAGGTACACAGAAGAAGACTGACTTCCAGGCAGCTAGGTAGGAAATCTCTCAGAACCCACGCCCACAGAGACACACTTCCTCCAACAAGACCACATCTCCTAATAGTGCCACTCCCTGTGCCAAGCATATTCAAACCACCACACCAATCCAGGCACACTCCTGACTCAAGTCCTCCTCAGAGTTTGGCCTTATCGTGGAAGCATTGGGAATTAAGAGTCCAAAATCAACACCAGAATCCTAGATAAATCTGAAGTTTTAGATAATAAATTATTTTAAAAATTATTTGACCCTAGACATTGCTCCAAGATTGAAGATCTACTGCCATCATTTCTGTTTTCTGAACTGGGAGATGCAGGCCTGGAGAGGGTAAGTCCTGCAAGATCATACATCTGGGGCTTCGCAGAGGTGGGGGTTAAAGGCAGGCATCTTAACACCAGAGTTGCTCCTATGTTCAGTTCATCAGCAACCGTTGAGACAAAGAGATGGTGGCATGCCCAACCCAGCAACCAATGTGCTGATTCAGGCACTCAGATCTGTGTTCTCCAGGCTACTTCTGCCTCTGACTGTTGAAAAGAAAAATTACACCTGTGTTAGTTCATTATATTCCAGCTAAAAGGCAGAGTCCGGCTCAGAGAGGGCACCTGGTAACCATGTGTTTAATAACTGAAGGGATAAAAACACAGTGTGGTGGCTTAATGAGAAATTTCTCCCATCGTCTTGTGTTTGAACACTTAGTCCCTGTGGACTAAACTTCTAAAAGTACAGTCCAGCCCCAATTAAATATTGTACTTGTTGGTCATGGTGACTCTTTACAGCAGTGAAACCCTAAGACAGAAGTTGGTACCAGGAGTGGGGTGTTCCTGTGATAGGCCTGATTGTGTTTTGTTTGGAAGGATGTGGATTTGGAGACTTTGGGTCTGGAAGGCAGTAGAAGGCTTTAAGTGGGGCTTAATGGGCCATCCTAGTACAAAGATGGAAGCCTTTATTGCTGAGGGTGATTTGAACTATGTAACCCTTGCTCTAGAGGTTTCAGAGGAGAAGAACTTTAATATGTGACTGAGAGACTGTTCTTGTGATATTTGGTGAAGAATGTTGCTACCTTTTGCCATTGTCCAAAAAGTCTACCTGAGGCTAAGGAGAAGAGGTCTAGAGTAATTATCTTTGAAAAATGAAGTCAAAACAAGCCTGGTATAAATTTTGTTATATAGTTACTAAAGTTCGAGTTTTTTATTTATTTAATTATTATATATAAGTACACTGTTGCTGTCTTCAGACCCACCAGAAGAAGACATCAGATCTCATTACAGATGATTGTGAGCCACCATTTGGTTGCTGGGATTTGAACTCAAAACCTCTGGAAGAGCAGTCAGTGCTCTTAACTACTGAGGCGTATCTCTAGCCCCTAAAGTTCACTCTTATGAAGAGCCTTTTAATGAAAAGGAACAAGCTTTGAAAGGAAAAGCACAAAATGTATGATTCCAAGAATATAGGTGCACCAAGAAGTAGAATGAAGCTGAATCTTGTGTTCAAGGAGATAAACAGATCAACAGAGTGGTGATGTTGGGGCAAGATCCTACCCAGCCAAGCCTATTGTTTATGCATTTGTCACTGAACAAGGAATACTTATGTCTAGCATTATTATTATCTGGTTATTGCTTTCATTTAGACTTTTAATTTAGAATGAGCTACAATCTAGAAATGGAGAACACAGGCTTTTGATCTGGATCTTGAGAAACAGTGGCCTGAAAAGCTTAGGCCCAGGCCTGATGGTACAAGACTTTAATCCCAGGATATATATAGAAGCAAGCAGAAGTCTGAGTTCCAGGTCAGCCTGGTACAGAGCAAGTTTCAAGTAGAGAAAATCTTAAAGCCCGGGTGTGGTAGTATGCACCTTTGATCCTAGTGTTCAGGAGACAGAGCCATACAAATCTCTGAGTTCAAGGTCAATCTACAGAGTAAGTTCCAGAACAACCAAGCTTAGGCAGTGAAGGAGTTAGAAAACAGATAATTTAATAGAAAAAGAGAGACCATGTTCCAGCTCCAGAAAGCAGCAGAACTTGGCAGCTTTGGCTATGCTGCTCTGTATTTAGCATCAAGAACAGAAGAGACTACTGGAGCAATTGATGCTGGTCAGATAGAGCTAAGAAATTAGCAATAATTAAGAAGAGACCGGCATCACTGAGGTAAAATGTAGGAAGTGTTTTCTGAGAGCACAAAAAAAAAAAAAAAAAAAAAAAAAATCTGTGTTCCAGAGATAGCCAAGGTTGTATTTCGTGCTGCAGCTGAACTTGGTAATGTGTAAGAGTCACCGAGGTGGTACAGGTTTTGTAGACATAAAAGAGTCATGAAGAGAAGCTAAGGCTTGGCACTGTGAGAGGCCATGGAAGGCCATTGATGAAGGTGCAGCCTCAGTTGCAGTTCATGGCCCGGGACTGAAAGGTCGTGCAAAGATGTTGAGGCTTGGCACCATGAAAAGACATATGAGAGGCTATTGGTGAAACCTAGTTGCAGTAAAAGACCCCAGCTTATTGCAGATGCCAGTACCATGGG
Source organism: Micromys minutus (assembly GCF_963924665.1). Classification (NCBI taxonomy): domain Eukaryota; kingdom Metazoa; phylum Chordata; class Mammalia; order Rodentia; family Muridae; genus Micromys; species Micromys minutus. The sequence goes on along the minus strand of NC_137976.1, from coordinate 5,602,682 downwards.
ATGACCACCAAGAACAAAAGCAGCAGTGTAGTGGAGTCAACCAGGGTCTGGAGCGCTACAGAGGACGGAGCTGGAGAAGTGACCCAAGCCCTTTGAGGAGCCCAGAAGATCATGTGTACATTCCAGATACTGGAACAAGAAGCTGTAAAGTTGAAGTTACCATGAATACCGCAAACTGTTAGAGATGTCGGAGCTGTGGGATATATGCTAAGTAAAGCTGCTAACCGGGAGTGGAACAAGCCAAAGAGAAAGAATGTTGTTGTAGTCAACAAAGCAGAAAAGATTTGGAGATATTAAGAGAACTTTGACCTCAGATATAAGGGTGTAAAGTTTGGAGTTTGCCCAACTGGTTTTCTATCTTGCTTTTGTCCAGTATTTCCTCACCATAATGTTTTGGAATGGCAATGTATATCCTTTATGATGTTGGAGGTATGTGATCAACTTTTTTATTTTGATTTCTTGGGGGATTACAGTTAAGAGATTGCATGAATCTCAGAAAAAACTTTGAACTCTGGACTTTTAACAATGTTGAGACTGTTATAGGCTACGGGATTAAATCTATTGTGCATAATGCCATGTTTAGCTGTGACCTCCATAGATTCATTTATTTGAACAAGCCTATGGGGACCAGGGAGTGGAATGTGGTGGTTTAAATATGCTTGGCCAGGGAGTAGTACTATTAGAAGGTGTGGCCTTGTTGGAGGAAGTGTATCACTGTGGGGGGTGGGTTTCGTTTTAGCTTCCTAGAATCCAGTCTTCTCCTGATTGCCTTTGGAACAAACAGGATTGCCTATAGACTTCTCAGCTTCTCCACTGCCAGGCTTTCTGCCATGATGATAATGGACTGAACTTCTTAAAGTGTGAGGCAGTTCCGTAAATGCTGTTCTTCATCAGAGTGGATTTGGTTATGGTATCTCTTCACAGGAATGGAAATCCTGACTAAGACAGTTGGTCTCTCACATTGCTCTAGGTTTCTGAGGTGTCTTGGTGGGACTCACCAGCGTGTAGGTCTAGGTCGGCATGACTGTGTTAGCAGGTTCTCCTCCCACTCTTGCTTTAGGTTTAAAGTAGCCACAGTCATGGAGCCCCATGGAGAGCCCCTGGCTGGATACATGATGGATGAATCTCTCAAGAATTTTACAGAAAGAAGCCTAGAAAGCCATCCAAATATTTCCAGCGCCTATCCCTTTCTTTTACGATATTAACCCTTAAAACTGTCGTGGGAGACCAGTTCCTTCCAGAATGTTACAAATGGCTCTGTGTGCTCTGGGTGAGGTAGCTGATGTCTGTGATCCCAGCAGTTGGGAGGATGGAGAAAGAGGACAAACTCAGAGATCAAGAACAGGTTTGTCTACATAGAGTGTTCCAGAACAACCTGGGCCATTGAGGTTGTTGGGGTGGGCTTTGAGAGACCTTGTCTCTAAATAAATAAATAAATAAATAAATAAATAAATAAATAAATAACATTTCAAGATGTCTGGAATTTGATTGCAAAAGAAAACTTGAAAGGGACCCTGTTTAATCAAATAAAACAGGAAGTCAGTGTGTGCCTGCCCCATTCCCAGCATTCCAATATAGAAGGGACCTGGGGACAAGGTACATCGTCTGTTTCATGATTGTGCCTTGTCACCAAGTTTGAGACCAATGCTTGTATCTATCTGCCTGAGTTTGCCCCAGAATCTGTCATAGCTTGAAAGGAAGGAAGAAAGTCTTTGTGGAACAGGAGGCCCTGAAACCCCCAGTAAGGAGCCTGCTGAGAATACAAGTTCAGGAGCTGCCTGGACCACTGGCTTAATCTCTACGCTTAATCTTAGTGAAGCTGCTATAGATGAGGAGTCCTGCTGAAGGGTAGGGCCGATGTGATAACAGTGTTATGCAGATCAGTGCTGTGAAAATGACGTGGAAGACCAGGGTTAGTAAAACCACACAGGTTATGCAAAATACAGATTCCTGGATCTTCTCTAAGACCAACTGAGTCCAAACTAGCAGGCCGGGTCCTAACTGTCCATGACCACGCATTATAGCAAACTGGAAATATTCTGAGTATTAAGAATTCCAAATGGAACCATGGTTCCCTGTGCTGGTTTCCTGAGATAACATGTTACATGTTGCTTTCACTCTTCTTCGATCTGTTGCTTCTAACACTCTCTTTTCAAAGCAAATGCCAACTCTCTGAGCTAGTACTGAACGGCCAGATAATCTGAACCAGAGAGACAACCTCATCAGTCTAGGTGCTGACGGAGTTACCTGACTATAAAATATGAGATGTGTAAGGAAGAGCGGAGGTCATGGATTCAAGGCATAAAAAAGCAGAGACCCAGAAAGGAAGTGTTCCTTGGCCAGATTTCTGCATACATGACACAGTTCTGCCTTACCTGCCTTCATGTCTGGGAAGCCAACACTCTACTAAAGGGGACTATGTATGGTCTCTGAAGTGTAGTCAGGAACGGGGGCCAGGGTATCATCCTAAGATCATGGAGCCATCTCAGAGTTAGTCAGTATGATGGTTTGAATGAAAATGGTCAGGGATGGAGAGATGGCTGTTCTTCCAGAGGACCTAGGTTCAATTCCAAGCATCCACATGGCAGTTTACAACTGTCTGTTACTCCAGCTCCTTGGGGTCCAAGACCCTCACATAGGCATACATGGAGGCAAAACGCCAATGTACATTAAGTAAAAAAAAAAAAATTAATTATGTAAAAGGCAAAAGAAAATGGCCTCCATGCTCATAAGGAAGGGCACTATTTGGAGGTGTTGCCTTTTGAGGTATGTGTGGCTTTGTTGGAGAATGTGTCATTCAGGGTGGGCTTTGAGGTCTAATGCTCCAGCAAGGCTGCCCTGCCTGCCCTGCCTGCCCTGCCTTCCTGCCTGCCCTGCCTTCCTGCCTTCCTGCCTGCCTGCCTGCCCTGCCTGCCTGCCCTGCCTGCCCTGCCTGCCCTGCCTTCCTGCCTGCCTGCCCTGCCTTCCTGCCTGCCTGCCTGCCTGCCTGCCTGCCCTGCCTGCCCTGCCTGCCCTGCCTGCCTGCCCTGCCTGCCTGCCTGCCCTGCCTGCCTGCCCTGCCTGCCTGCCCTGCCTGCCTGCCCTGCCTGCCCTGCCTTCCTGCCTGCCTGCCTGCCTGCCCTGCCTGCCCTGCCTGCCCTGCCTGCCTGCCCTGCCTTCCTGCCTTCCTGCCTGCCCTGCCTTCCTGCCTGCCTGCCTGCCCTGCCTGCCTGCCTGCCCTGCCTGCCCTGCCTGCCCTGCCTGCCACCATGCTTCCCGCCATGATGACAATGGGCTAAAGCCAGCCCCAATGAAATGCTGTCCTTTATAAAAGCTACTGTGGTCGTGGTGTCTCTTCACAGCAATAGAAACCCTAACAGAGTCAATGTTTGTGGCTATAATTCCTACCCGTCATCTTTAGGGACTCCAAAAACCCTCCAACTGCCTTCAAATTTCCTAACGAATGACAAAGATGTTCAGATACATTCACCCTACCTCCGGTTGTAGAACCATGCATATCCAGGATGTGAGGCTCCCTTGTGGCTTCACCTGAGATGAGTCTAGCTCACACGGGGCATTCCTGCAAGTTGGAAAGAGCCTCAGGTTCCCCACAGTCCTTGTGTGGCTCTGCTGGCCCCATTTCTGGTACCCTGGCCTTCTCCAGAGTGTGAAAATCCACCAGGGTCCTTTGTAAACCCAAGTGAGGATTTCGAGACTGCATTAAAATGCCCCCTTCGTCTCTGAAAAAGGATTAGGTGCAACGAAGTGCTTGAGCCTTCAGCGCCTTTGAAAAGAAACCCGGTCTTAAGTGCTAAAGCTCAGATTCCGCGAGGTCGGGCAAAGGCCTCCTCAGGAAAGCGGCCTGGCTGGCGCAGCTGCTAAGACCCAGCGCCACCTTTTCATGGCAACTCCATTCGAGCCGGCTGGGGGTGGGGGCAGACCAGATGTTTTAAGGGGATTATCGCTGAAACAAAAGCCACTTTTCCTGTGTGCCACCCACTTCTTAAAGGCAATTTTTCCACACAATGCCACCAGAATCGGTGGGAATGGAAATCCGAATTTCCACTTTCTGATGGCCTGCAGCATCCTAGCCACCGGGAGCCTTATGTCCCTGTCCTCACAGAAACGCACATCCATCAAGACTGCAATGTCCCCTATTCCTTTCAGAATGCAATCATATTTAGAAATAGGATCTTTAAAGAAGCCATTAAGATAAAATGGGCACAGACGGGAAAGCCCGAATCAGTCCCGTCTTTGTAAGATGGGGTGGGGAGATTAAGTTGCAGTCCTGTTTGGGAGGCACAGGGGTAAGACGCCATCTACAGGCCAAGGACAGAGACCTCTGAAGATATCAACCACCCTGATGGTCAATCTCAGCCTATCTGCCTCTGGAACTATGAGAGAAAGAAATTCCCCTGCTTAGGCCCTAGCTTACTAATACAGCCTGTATTTTAACAATGAGCAAAGCAAAGCTTAGTCAGGTTAAGTAACTGACCGCGGCACACAACTTGGGAGTTGCTCATCTTGGGCTGGAGTCTGATTTCACTGTTGCCAAAGCCCTGTGTTTAACCCTTTCCTCAACTCCTGAGACTGTAGCCAGGAGGGGCTCCCAACGGTTTGGATGCCTTACTTTTCTGTTGATGTGAACAGATATTGGACAAGAAGCAACTTCAGGAGAGAAAGATTTATCTGGATACAGTGAGGGAGCTGTCCATCACGGCAGAGAGAGGCACATCCAGTCAGGAAGCAGAGAGGTGGATGCTGGAGCTCAGCTTGGTTTCTCTTTTTTATTCAGTCCTTGGCCTTGCCCCATGCCACTCACATTCAGGTTGGGTCTTCCCTCCCTCACTTAAACCTGGAAACACCTCGTAGACACACCCAGAGGTGTAGTTCCATTGATAATTAAGGCTGATCATCACAGTCTTCTGTCAAGAGTTTCTGCCTAAGCTTCATGATGCCATCAGAGATGGGCGAGGAGTTAGACCAACACTAGTCTTCTGTGTCCAACTAGACCACTGCAATGACTAGCCTCCAAGGCTGGGAACTTCCATAGCATGAGACTTGACTAGGGACTTATTCTAGTTTCATTCTGATACTGTGATAAAATTCTCTGATCAAAGAAACTTATTAAAGGAAATGGTTATCTGGCTTATGCTGCTAGGTCATAGCCCATCATTGAGGAAAAGTCAAAGCAGGAATTTGAAGAAGAAATCATGGAGGAATGTCATTTGCCAGCTTTCTCTCTGCCTCACTTAGACTCAAGTATATATAGTTTCCTTATATAGCCTAGGACCCCCTTCCTAGGAATGATACTTCCCACAGTGGACTGGGCCCTCCAACATGAATTACCAATCAAGAAAATCCCTTACAAACATACCCACAGGCCAAGCCAAGAAAGACAATTTCTCAACTGAGGCTTTCCTCTCAGTTTATTCTGTACTGATACTTAATGCTTACCAGGACCGTGGTCAACCCAGGCTCATCAAACACTGACAAGAAAATATTTGCAAAGTTAAGCACCATTCTAGGACTAGCTAAGAACTCTACAAGGGTTGGATTTTTGAAATCTTCAGTTTGCTGTAGATTCTCAAGGTGACAAAAACGTATAATCAAATTATTTCTTCTGAATATAAATATTCTCATCTGGAAAGAGGAGGGATGTTCACGAGACTCAGGAAGTACAGGAAACTTGCAAGACTAAGGAAGTTCCTGAAACTTACAAGATTTACAAAGGTTCCTGCCCAGAGTTATCCACAGCAGCTGCCTAAAGCCTATGCAGGGAATTCAAGGGATCTATTTCTATTGTCATCCATGTTGTGCAGGCTTTGTAGTGATGGAGCTACCTTTGAAGCAACCATTCTCCTTTAAGTAATACTTCATTCATGCTCCCAAGGGTAGCCCTAATAAGCCACTGGCTCACAAAGATATACTTGGATGGAACAGGTTTTTTTTTTTTTTTTGGTCTGTTATTGGTATCCTATCTAGGGTGAGTAGGTATTTATCTCCACTATCCCAGGAAGAGTTACTCAGTAGGCACATTTGGTACAATCTTTACAATTGTCCTTCAAGTTTAGTAATGACTGTGTAGGCCACAGCTCTTAGTAAGCAACATTCCTCCATAGCCTCTGCAACAGCTCCTGCCTCCACATTCCTTCCCTGTTTGTGTTCCCATCCTGACTTCCTTCAATAATGTGGAAGTATAAGCCAAATAAAGCTTTTCCTCTGTGACTTGCTTTGGTCATGGTGTTCCTTCACAACAATAGAAACCCTCATGAGACAGGGATCCTCATGACAGCTGATTCTTCTATGGGGTTCTTGTATCACCATACAGAATTTAATAGTCACACCCTGGGTGGGGCAAACAAACAAGGAGAACTTTATGCATGACAGATTATAATTTGAGTGAAAAGTGTAAATTCTGAACTCCCGGTAGTTGCAGGATGTCAACAGAATAGGGTTAGTAGTGTTACAACTTTGAACACATGGAGGGTTCAGAATGCCAAATTTGAAGGGGCTGTCAATGTGTGTTCGAGTTCTGTGCTCTCTAGATGGTGGTGGTGGTATGCTGAGATCAAGCCTCTAAAGAATGAGTCTGTAGAGAACAAGTCATGGACAGAGAACAGATCACCCTCCTCCAATTTGAATCTCCATTCTTGACAGAGTCCTGTGCGTCACTCTTCAGAAGCCTTAGAATCTAGGATGAGAGCTGTTCCTTTGGCAGACTTGCCAAGTACTTCAAAAAAGACACAGCATATTTCATTTGGATCTTGTGTATCTTGGTATCTTGGTATAAAGGAAGCTGGGTTCTAGAAGAGAAGACCCTTAAAATGTGTCATTGCTTGAATGGGCCAAGGAAACATCTGAACACAGTACCTACTATGCATATGCTAGTAACTTTGATGTCAAAATTTCCACCAGCCAACCTAGTACCATCTCCAGTAAAGCAAAGGGGCATTTCTGTTCATTTCCCCCTGTTTCTTTCTTGAATGTTTATGAGACCAAGTCAGTGTCTCACACACATCTCTCTTCAAAGCAGCCATCTTGAAATATCACCAAGTGCTGTTGTCTCAGTCAAAATCTACTAGCTTAAAGAGTGAAGCTTTAAAGCTATGGGCTTACTTGCTATGGGCTGAATTGTGTCTCTTTTAAAAAGAATTGCATACTAAGTCACAATCCTCACTACTTTAGAAAATGGGACCTTCTTTGTAAATAGGGTGATTTCCGATATAAGTAGTTCAAATAGGGTCATTCTGGTAGAGGCAATCCCATGTGACCAGCACCCATGTGAGTGAAGTCATGTGGCCTGTGCCCATGTGATCAGTCTCCTGTGTGCATGATGACCATGTGAAGAAATACAAGGAGGAAACCATGTGAAGATGGAGATGAAGATTGGAGTGATGCAACCACAAGCCAAAAAGCTACAGGACTTGGAAAGGCAAGACGGCTCCTCTCATAGGAGCATCTGGAAGAACATGGCCTTGCCAATGCCTTTATTTCAGACCATGAGCAGTCAGAACTCTAAAGTAATAGAGTCTTGTTTTGTTGAGTGACCTGCTGTTGCTCTCAGGCATCTCTAATGCTAACTCATTACCTAAGGCTGAACTCTATCCAGCCAGTCATGTTTAATGACATGGAGAAGAGTTCCCCACTTATTAATTACCTTTTTGTTCTGTCATTACTTCTACACTCTACCAACTATGATGCAGCCTTTATCATTCAGGAGACTTATATGAATTGTAAATTTGAAATTCAGCAGGTAGAGGGGTCTTCTGTCAAATCTGGCAACCCAAGTTGGTAACTGTGAGTCAGGGGGTCAGAGGAGAGAACTAACCCCTGAAAGCTGTTCTCTGACCTCTCTACACACACGCATGGCACAGATGCCTACAAGATAAACACACACACATACATACACAATTACCTGTAACTTTCAAGAATCATGACAATCTTTATGAATATTCACTTTATATCATTGAGCTAGACAGGCCTTGTATGATTGTCATTAGTATTATCAGATTATATCAGAATTGCTGCCTTTGCTGTCCTTGCCAACCATGAAACACAAAAGAGCCGCTGAAAAACCTGAAAGTTTCTAGACTAAGAACTTCCTTGAGTGATTTTTCCAATCCTGAGCATTTGCTGCCATGACTAGAGGACACCAGAGGGCGCTCAAGAGAGGAAGAAGTGGCCCTTTGACCACCAAAGTGTTCTGTCTTTATGTAGTACCAGGGGTCAGGGAGACAGAGCTCAGCCATCACAAGCCAAAGCTGATTCCTCCCAATTCTCTGCTCAGAGAGGCCCAGTAAAACGTCCTGACATTGTGGATAAAGAAACCTTTGCTGGCTGGCTGACAGGGGGACCTTTAACAGTGTACCTTCATACTAGAAGCCCTTCCTAACTGAGAGGAGGATTTTGATCTGAAAGCAAGCCTTGCAGATTAATGTCAAGATGGTCTCTAAGGCAAGGCTCATGATAGACCCCTTTGTAGAACGGTTAAAATGACAGGAGTTGGAAGCTGGTTGGCCCAAAAGTAGATTCTATGGTAGGAATTGCCAACTGGTAACAACCCAGTCAGATGGAACCCATGTTCGCCTGTAGATTTAGGTGGGCCAGACAGATTGTGAGTTAATTTCCCTAGTCAGGCGCTAATATGTCAACAAAGCACTGCAAACCAGCTGCATTAGACAAGTCCACCGCTTATTAGTTCTGGGAGCTAGAAATCTAGCATCAAGGTTTGCTGTATGACAGTTTTCTTTCACAGAAACATTCTCTCCGGTGCGGAGAAGGATCTTGAGACTCAGGGATCACAGAGGTGGAGGTGGGTAAATATGCCCTCTGTCTGAGAGGGTTAAAGCTTGCAAGATTTTCGAAAGTGCCCCCTCAGCTTTGCAGGCACAGTGAAAACTGCTGGGGAAGGGGTGGGATGAGGGTGGGGGCAGACCAGCCAGCTGTCAGGAGACTCTCCAACCACTAGGCTACCTACAGGACATGCAGAAAGTGCCAGGCTGCAGCTTTCTTGTGCTATTACCTGTGTTGCCTTGGGCTCTTCAGTGATGGGGCTGCTTTTGAGTCAAGATTGCTCCTGTCAGTAACCCAATAATACGTCGCCGGCTCACTACACTGGACTGTGGTGCAAGCATTTCTTTGATCTACCGAGGGGTCTCTTTCTGGAGTGAGTAGAAATGTGTGGCATCTCCCCATGAAAAGTCTCTAGTGCAATAAATCAGCTCCAGAGCCTCGGGGGAGAGTATCTCTCGGTTCCTGGTGCTGCTGGAAGTCCTTAACATGTCTTGGCCTATAGGCCCATTATCCAAGCCTCTGTATCTTCAGGTGGTGCTCTTCTTCTGTACACATCTGTCTGTCTGTCTCTCCCTGTCTATCTCCCTGTCTCTGTCTCTCTCCCTCTTCCTGTGTCCTTCTCTCCAGAAGGGATGAAACCCATGGGCTCACCCATCTTAGAGCATCTTAATTAGTGCTCTAACATGGACCTATATTCTCTGCCCCTCAAGTTCCCCTCTTGGCTTCTTGACATTACATCACGGGGCCTTTAGCACAAGAGTGTTTAACACTGTCTCCAGAGAACATCTTCTAAGAGGTAGGGGTAGTCATTTCAGTCAGGGAAAATGGAATCTATCTTGGGGAGTGGGAGATAAACATTGATTATTGATTATTCTTTTCTAGAAACCATTATCACTGTTTCTTGGTACTTTGGACTTATCCTGGTGCCAGTTGCAATAAATGGAAACCATATTTAACTTAAAAAGTGAAGCTCACAACAATATCGTATTGCACAACCAAAGTGCAGCGGGGCAGGGGGCAGCTACTGTTTCAAGATGACTTGAGAATTCAATACAACGTGGGGTTGCATGATTACATGCTTTGAAAGGCACCTCACAGATGGGTTTCATAATTGAGAAATGCATTTGTTCTTTGTTGCTCTATAAAAATAACATGACTCAAATTCTGGAGTTGGATGCCTTCCTGGAATGGTTTTCCTCCACCTTACAACACTTGGGAGCTCGCTCAGCAACAACATGGGGTGGAGGTGGGGTTACAAGTGCCCGCCTTTGGAAAGAGCACACACCACAAGGAACAGCCAAAGGAGTTTGCCAGCAGATGCTGAAGAAGACCAGTGATGCCTCAAGCCAGCACCCTGAGGTGTGGTGTCCAGAAAAGTAACAAGAGGAAAGGATAGAAGCATTCTTGGAGCCAAGCATCTCATAAAGCCAGGAAGTCACAGAGATTATAGCACAAGGTAGTCCCCTGATCCGAGAAGGACACTGGGGAGTAAGCTCCCAGGAACTTCCCTGCTTTGAATTTCTAGAACATTCTAAGATCTCTAGCTCCCAGTAAAAACAAATAAGGTGCCCTTTAAAAAAAGAAGAGACTTCACCCACGTATCAAAGGCTAGGACTTCCTACTGCTCCGAGGAGCAGCATCTCCTCACAGTCCTTGCTCTGAATCTGCCCCATTCAGGGTCACTATCAACACCAGAACATTGTTCAGCTTTCCCACGGTCCCAGGATTCTGGACCTAAAGGAATCTTGTGGTTGTCTTCCTCCTCCTAAGATACACGAGGTTCTATTCTGGGATGGGGAAGACATCGGTTCTGGTTTTCCACGCAAACAGCCATGTTCATAATGGACCATAAGGCACAGGGCTTGGGTTCCCCTTCTATTCTGGGATGGGGAAGACATCGGTTCTGGTTTTCCTGCACCTCGAGTAATAACACGCAAACAGCCATGTTCGTAATGGACCATAAGGCACAGGGCTTGGGTTCCCCTTGTGGTGTCTTAGAGAGAGCTCCTCCCCCTCCCCACGCCACCCTCCAAACACTGCGGAGTCCAGAGAGCTGCGGCAGAACTTTTCTCAAACTCCAGCCAGGTGCAGACTCAGGCTATAGCACCTCGTGTGGAGTTCCTGATTCCCCATTGCTTGAAGGAGGCCTAGAAGATGCTTTCTCACAAGTTCTGCCTCTGCTGCCGCCGCAGTCCCCCTGCTGTTGGGAACTGAGAAGCAGAAGCAGGGTTCTTGGGCTCCAGGGATAAGGAGCAGGAAGATGGAGATCTGTGGTTTAATGGTTCCTGAACACTTCCCACCAAAGGTATTAAGTCACAAGCATTAAGCCAACTTGAAGACTAACTGGTCCAGGTTTAGCTATCCCAAGATGAAGGCTAGTGTCCAGAGAAGGCTAGTGTCCTGTGGAAGAACACGATGCCTGAATGGCCTAAAAGTGGATACCTGTGTCACCGGAGACTGAAAAGATGACTCAGCTTCCAGATAGTTCAGCTGAGAGTGGCCCTCCAGGAGTTACCCTGCTTTGTAACAGACGTGTCAGTGAACAGGAGCTGGTAGATCTCTGAAGTCAGGATCTCGTGGGCGGTGGGAGGTGAGACCGGAACTAGCCATCTTGGCACGCCCCCTGCAGGCCGAGCCGTGGGAATCACGGAGCCTGCCCTCCTCTCTCCTCTCCCAGAAGCAGGGTTCTGAATATTTTTTGAGTGACACATTTATTAAAAAACACAAAACCATGCAGGCGGAGCTCTCTGGTTAAAGTGGAGGGAGTTGTGGGAGGAGCCTGGAGGCAGGGGAGGGTGGAGAGATTGATGTCCTTGTCGCTGCTCTCATACAGTTTTTGCTTGACCCTCTCCTGGTGGTGTCCTCCAAGGCTTCAACAGGTGACCTTTTCCTTCATTTCTGGATCTATAAACACATTCTGGGATGCCCCAAGGAGGCAACCTCTCAAGCTCACAGAGGCCCACAATACACCGATTGCCTTCAAAACAGCAGAAACTGTCTAGGCAAAACTAGGTCATAGTTTTGTTGGGAATTTTGCTGGTGCAGTAAAGTGAATATGTCTGGAGCTTCTGACAGTACTCAGGGTAGGGTCTGAAGTCCTAACTGATTACTAGAAGCTTGCCCAGGTGGTGCTGGTGGGTCTCTGAAGAAATTCAATGTGTGCACGCATGTGTGCGCGTGCACATGCACGGGCACATGTGTGAGTGTGTGTGTGTGTGTGAACACGTTCAGAAAGGATGGCAATGGTTCCTTTGGGTAACTGAGCCATCACACACACACTGTGTTTTATTAGAGGGAAACTGAATACCAACATGCTTAAGAGGCCGATTTCCAGAGCTTTGCTGCTCAAGTTCAAGTCCCAGCTCCATCACATACTACAGGCTAGACTTAGGCAAGTGATCTAACCTCTACATGTTTCTTCATATGTAAAGATGGCAGTGGCTGTGGCAGTGCTCACAGAGTTATTGAGGACTAGGTTTGTCTATACGCCTGAAGCACCGGGAGGAGACCAAGTCATTTGAGAAGGACCTTAGAATCACTTGGCAGGGCCTGGAGGGCTTAGTAGTTAAGAACATATGCTGCTCTTGCAGAAAACCGGAGTTTGATTCCCAACACATTTGACTGTATCTCCAGCGCCAGGAGATCTGACACCCTCTTCTGGCCTCAGTGGCCTTCTGTACACACACACACACACACACACATACACATGCACACATACACACATGCACAGGTGCACGCATTCTTAAAATGAACATAAACCAGTCTGGTGTATTGTCACAAGAGTTTTTAATATTTGTTTATTGGAACTTCAATGATACTTTATAATGCTTTTCAGAGGGTTGGTGTGATTGGTAGGTAATCTTAGTGGTTTACTTGACATTCTCAGAAAGAGGAGACTGCATCTGAGGGATCGCCTCCATCAGATTGTCGTATGACTGTGTCTTCTAACTGATGTGGGAGGGCCCAGTCCACTGTGGGTCATTCCATCCCTTCCAAGGTGAACTGGAGTGTGTAAGAAAGGGGGCAAACCTGCATCCTTCCATGGTCTCTGTTTGAGTTCCTGCCTTGAGTTCCTGCCTTGGCTTCCCTGGATGAGAGACTGTAAACTAAATAAACTTTTCTCCCCAGTCTGCTTTCTGCCGTGGTGTTTATCACAGCAATAGAAAGCAAACAAGAAGAGCTGGGTTGAAAAAGTATAAAAGCCAGATGCTCCAAGGCCTGGAACCTTCAACTTCTAGTCTCAAAACTTAAGAAAGTATGTGTCTAGTGGTTCCTTCAAGGTCAGATGTGTGGCTCGTGAGTAATGGGAGCCCCGGTTATTTGGAAAGAGAGCTGCTTGGCTCCTACAGTAGCAGAAACTTGGCCCCTGATCTCAAACTTTCCTCATCCCAGTGCCTTTCCCACAACTCTAACATCAGTGGTGTCTGCTGTCTCCTGTTTGCGAATAACGCTGCTGTAGACATTTATCTAGAAGTTTGGTTTAAGAATATACTTTCATTCCTTTTGGACATAAACCAAGAGGTGGAATTACTGGGGCATATGTCTTCTCTATTTTTGAGCTTTTTGGGGATCTGCCAACTTGTGTTTGGCAGCATTAGACACATTAGACCAGCAGGGCAGGAGGGCTCCAATGTCTCCAAACCCTCACCGGCACTTGTGGTGACCCTCTGATTAGCACCCACCCCGGTGGGTATGAGCTGCTACTTCACACCTGCTTTAAGTTGCCTTTCTCAGGGGGGCTAACAATGGGCTAACTTGTCATGTACCTATTAGAGAGGATCTCAGAACATGATTTTTGTATGTAGAGACACCGTGGGGTACAGACTAGGGAAATGTCTGTTCAAATTCTTCATCCGTTTTTTAATTGGGTGGCCGTTTTGCTACATAGTCGTCCCTTCCCAGACAGATGACTTTTTCCCTTTCTGGGGGCTACATTTTCACTTTCTTGTGGCCATTATCCACAACACAAAGACATCCCCTTCTGCCGACACACAGTAGCCTTCCTGTGGTCGGCTTTGCTTCTAGAATTCTGGCTAAGAGACCATTGCCTCCGCCAAGACCACAAAGAGGGCTCTATGTTAAAGTTTTATTGTAGCCCCATTCTTTCAAATTCTGGGACCTTTTGATTTAATTTTGTTTGTGTGCACCTGTGTGCATGCTGTATGTGGTGTGTGTGCATGTTCATGTGTGTGTGTGTGTGTGTGTGTGTGTGTGTGTATGCGTGTAGTGATGTGTCCATTCATATTCTTTTGATATGGGTTTCCACTGTCCCAGTCCCTGCTCCCTGTGATTAGAAGACCTCACAAGGTGATGCTGGTGTGCTCTCTGCTGCCTCTACTAGATGCTGACAATCACATCTTTACAAAGACTCAAGGGCAGTGAGCAGACAAGCTATTGGGAGTGCCTTCCATTCAACAGGGATCAAGGAGAGCAGAGGAAGGCGCATCCTCCCATTTAAGGATACTTGCTTCCCTTCCATGATCCCCTGTCTAGAACTCAGTCTCAAGGGCACGCTTAGCCGGAAGCTAATCTGAGGACACAATAGCATCATTCTGAGTGAATTTGTGGTTGCAGGAAAGTTGGTGTCTCTAAAGAAGACAAAGCAAAACAGAACTGGGTTTGGGGGACCTAATTTCTGGGCTCAAGGGCTGTCCCAAGACTCAATATGCTTCCAAATTGTTTTTCTCTTATATCATATTTTTATTTATTTATTGACAGATAAAACTGAATGCTTGGCACATACAATATGATTTTGAAGCAAATATATAGAGTGGCATGGGTAAGGGTAGCCAATTTACAAGTGCACTGTGGCTCTTTGGGTTTCATTCTTGTGAAAACATTTGAAACTGTGGATTTTCTGTGTCACCACACACACACCCTAGACCTCTTAAGCCCACCTAACTGGGGTTCTAGATTCATTGGTCAAAGTGTCCCCATACCCTCAGGTATCCAGCCGGCTTCTCACTTCAGTGACATCACTTCTGGGGCTGCACATGAGTCACCACATTCTTCTTCACCTGAGGTTCTGGGAATGGATTGTCAGCCGTGGAGAGCTGGCTGGGATGTCATTTCATCCCTGAGTTTCCAGGCAAAGCATTCGGATTCGGTGCAGAGAGAGGAGCTGGAGTTCCAGACTCCGAAGCAGTGAAACCCCAAAGGGCTTCCTCCGAGCCCCGGCACAGATTTGCTGCTCTCTCACCATCCTTTTTTTTTTTTTTCTTTATTTTAATTTTTTTCTTTTTCTCTCCCCACTTTCAAACAAAGAGGTGAGCATTGTTTTCCAGAACAATTGCACTGTCCAGACTCGGGGGGCTCACAAAAGTGTCAATTCAACCCATGTTGGCTTTTTTCTTTTCCTCTTTAAACTAATTGTAATAAGTGGTTGTTTGAAAATGCAGGCTTCCTCGGGCCGCCCTTCCAGTGACCCATACCCTGACCTGCCCAGACCACCTTCTGTCCAAGAGGGGGAAAGTTTTGTTCATAGAGCAGATAAAACCCGGGTTTACCCCTAGCGACCAGCAGGATTAATCTGGCACCAGTAAAACAGCAGCCAGCAACACTAAACCTGCTCATAATAGGACGGACTCGCATCAGGCTGCAGTCCACCCAGGTGCTCACCTCCGCCTGTCTTTTGCCCTGTTACTCAGAACCTGCGTCTCCAGAACTGCATTGCTTCTTAAAGACAACTATTAGCTTGCAAGCTAAGAAGCAGGCTACAGCAATATGCTACTTACACAGCTGGTTAGAAAGTACAAGGCTAGAGAGAGAATTTGCCGTGGAGGGGCAGGGGAGTTCTTGGAAGGTTAGACTTCTGTCCCATCTAAGACTTACTGGTAACGCAGACCTGTTTAGAATGAGCCCAAAGGCACTGACTTCTGTGTGGGGGCTTTTGAAACCTAAATCTTTCCAAGTGCAAAAAGTAACATTAAACATGGCCCATGTATAGAGACAAAGGAGGTGACCGGCTGTGCGAACTTTCTGAACTTTGGTAAGTTTTTGCTCAGGGGAAGAGCCCTTTGGGGAGGAAGTTTTGTCAGGGAAGGAGGTACGAAATTTAACTTTCCGAGACAAAGCAGAAAGCAGACAAAATCATGGTTTAGGCTGAGATAATTTAGTATCAAATCCACTATGATTCAGAGTGTACTCCTTCCGGTTTTATTTGAAAACTTGTTTTCAAAGTAAGCTTAGATGGCTTCCGGTTGTTAAATACAGCGATTGCTGGTATTGTAGGGAAACCACGGAGAGGTAACAAAGATAAGAGTGACCCTTGCGACAGGGAGACAGAAGAGGAAAATGAAGGCGGATACCACCCACCGGCTGTTGATTCTAAGCGGTCCGAAGTATTTGACTCAGCAATATTTGAGATGGAAGAGACCTGGCAAATTGTGTCTATATGGGGGGGGGCGAGGGGGACACATGAATTTAAATCAGATGACAAAGGAATTCTTATTAGGGAATAAAATAAAATCAATTTTTTCCCTGACCTGTGCTTTATAGGAAGTATTCCAAAGCCAGACCTGCTTTATTTCCCAGTGCCTTCTGGAAGCTCACCCCCAGGACCCCAGGTCCATGCTATTAATCTTGACTTAGTGAATGAACGTATTATATGGATTTCAATCCGGACCTTCAAGTCTTAAAGAGCTCGGAGAAGCCCAGATAAAGCAAGCCGTTTTTGCTTTGGAGATGCCACAGGGGTGATACCATTTAATTCCTCTTTCATCTCTATGGGAGGCTCCAAAAGCCAACAGGTTTCCTTTCTGCTTCCCAGAGAGAAAGCTTCTGCTCCCTCGGTACCGCTGAGATCCTGGAGGTGGGTGACCCTCTCCATTTGTCACCTTGGAAGCAGTGGAGAGGCGGAAGTAAGCTTGAGATAACAGGCTTAGGGCACATTCCTCCCCGCTACCCGAAACTGACCGCCCTCCCAAATGGCCAGTTTGTTTTTTGATTTTCCACGGTCCGGCCCTGTGTTTAGCACAGAAGACACTTTGTAAGCCACAACACTTGTCATGCCCTCAAATAGGCACAAGGACAAAGCAGGGGGTATGTCTGCTTTGTCCTGTCAGGCAAATTATGATCTAAGTTTTCTGTCGACACCATTCTGTGTGTTTCTGTGTGTTATTTAATGCAATAGCAACCTATTTGTGGAGATTCTAAAATAAAATTAAGATTTCTAGCTTAAGAGGGGAAAGGAGGGAGGGAAGGAGAGAGTCAGACAGAGAGAGAGAGAGACAGAGACAGAGAGAAACAGAGGGGGAGGGAGACAGAGAAACAGAGAGGGAGAGACAGAAGACTTTCTAATATAAATACAACTGCCACTGTGGATTAAAGGGGTAGAGTAAGGAATAAGGATGGAGAGATTGTTCAGTGGTTAGAGCACTTGTTGCTCTTGCATGGGACTCAGCATCCACAGGGTGGTCCATAGTTTCAGGGGACCGAATTCCCTTTGTCAATCTCTGTAGCTACTAGGTTCTCACATGGTTCAAACATACACACATGCAGGCAAAAGAAAACCCCTCTCAACACAAATAAACATCTTTTAAAGTAAAATGCTAAAGAATATTAGAGCAGATTTTAGGCTAGAAGAAAGATTTTATGCCTATACATACCACTTACAGAGGACCCAAGAGGGGGAAAAAGATACCAGAGACTTGGGTAGTAAGTGAGCAAGCAAGGGTGGATTAGACCAACTCATAAAATGGCTAGTAACAACCAGGTGGTGGCCACCACAATCTGTCTCCCAGAGTGTCCAAAACAGCCAAGGAGGCCACCTAGTTTGTTGCATTTTTACAATAAGTGGACAGGGAGCCCATCAGCCTCTTTATCCAAAGATATCAATTTGGACAAAAATGGGCACGTGAATCAGGCAACACTTAACAGAACTTGGAATTGGGGGGCGGGGAGCAAGAACAAGTCATAGAGACTGGTGTGAGTTTTCACAGCTTCATGGTGGGTAGGGTCAGTAGCACGTGTGGAAGAAAAGTTAGTAGAAATGAGGTGTGTGAGGGTGGGTTAGAATGATCTTGTATTTTCAATCACAGAAAGAAACCTCAGGAGGCTGAAGGCAGAACCTGTATGTGGCACGCCAGAAGACACCAGGGTCAGCCCTCAGTGTCAAAAAGTAAAACAGACAAGAAAGGAAAGGCTTGCAAAAGAAGTTTTAAATCAGAAAATCAGGGCTGGTACTTTTAAGTCAGTTAAGCATGAGTTTGTGAAGAGTTGGCTTCTGAAAGTAACCCTGTGACCTGCACACACACACACACACACACACACACACACACACACACACACACACACACGAGACTAAGCTATAGAATAATATAAAACAGGCAGCTAAATCTTTTAAATAATCTTCATATTACAGGTGAAAAATGAAAATAAGTCAGTTCGACCAAGACAGGAAAAATTAGCACGATGCTCTCTGATAGGCTGTGGCATCCTCAAAACTTTTCCGCCAGTCAAGAAAACTGTCCAAGTTGTAGACCTCACATATGCCCAGGACGCCAAGTATACACTACAATGCAAGGATTTAGCTTTTGTCTGACTCTGTTAATCTCTGAAAGGCTTGTTTTTGATGTGAATTAATTGGATAGCCTAACATGCGCCTATCTGCCCATCAAAGTATCCACGAACTAAATGACAACTGGTGTAGGCACAGCCGAGTGGCTCGGCCCCTCCCCACGTTAGACAGTCACATAGGAGTTGCCAGGAGGAGTCTGCCTTGTGAATCTCCACAGTGAGCAAGAGGCAGAGCCTCCTCCTGCCTGCAGGAGGAAAGCACCTCCCGAGCCTTCAAGCTGAACTGCAAAGCAAGGGGTCTCTGAAGCCTCAGCCCTTTGTGTTTACATGTTGGAAATATCTCCATTGTGATGCAAATCTTAATTCTCAATCAAAATTGTCTGGAAGAAAAAAGTTTCTCTGGAAAGCACCGGAGGAAGTAAGGCTAAATCTGATTTCTCTCCGTGTGGACTTGCTATCCAACCCTCAGCCAATGCTATGAAACAACTAAACGGGTAACGTCCGTCACAGACAATGAGTGGAGACTGTTCTTTTAATTAACCACAGTGTGAGTCTCAAGTGGTGCTGGGTGTGTAAAGGATAAATGGTCCTGGCTTTTTGGGAGTCCCCAGTTTGGGTGCCAAAGTAAGAAGCAGCTAGGAGCATTTTAGCTTTGCCCCGTGTTCAGTGATGGAGGTCTAGCCGAAACCTTTCTCAGCCTGGATCCTGTATCTATCTCCAGATGAACGAATTACAATGGAACATGAAGGAAGACACCACACACCGGATGCTTTCCTGGTTGCATCTTATCTTAAAAACTGGACATTAAAACATAGGATTAAAAAAAAAAAAAACCTACAGATAGTTTGGGGATCTTTAGACTTGGATTCCTGGTTTAAGGAAGAAAGCCTGTTTAGAGGACGTTTCTATAAAAGCATGTGTAGGTGTATACGAGTGTGCACACACTCTAGTGCAAGCACATGCAGGCCTGTGTGTCTGACTGCATGCACCCTTAGAGAGGGAGTGTTTCTCCTGCCAAAATACACACACAGCCTGGGATTAAAGGGGCTGAAACCTACCAGCAAGTTCTTAACGCCCTCCCACAATCATTAGACCAAATCCACATCATTCTAGATTCATTTTCTCCTTTATTCATCCGTCCAACTAATTCCTCCCGCATTCAGCAGGCTTATATCTTAATCTTTTCTGTTACATAGAGAATACATAATGAAAAGCTGCATTTTCTGGGTACATGCACACATTTGGAACGGATGAACCATATGTGAAGTGACATACAATGCTGAATGCCAGCTGAATGGTGTCCAACACTAAAAACACTGCAAACCCGGGAACAAAAAGCAGAGGAACAAGCGCCAGCGCAGGCCTGGCCTCTGAGGACAGCAGGGGACTCGCCGGGGAAACATGGGTGTAACTTCACTATTTTCACTCAAGCAAGCTGTGGGAAAGGAGTCACCATCTGATGTTCGATTGTGTGGGATATGTTTTTGGCAGTGGCCCTGTATTCTGCATTGACAAAAAAAAAAAAAAAAAAAAAAAAAAAAAAAAAAAAAAAGTAAAAGAAAAAAGAAAGAAAGAGGAAAAAGGGGTAGAGAGGAGGAGGCGGGGCAAGGAAATTAAAAAAAAAAAAAGAATCCAGCTACATTTGCTGTTTTCAATTTGCTGATTTGGGACAGACACAGCTGACAGTTCTGACCAGTGGCCACGTGAAAATTAGGGCCAGGACCTGGCTACTGTCCCCTCTGTGGTGTCCCCACCCCCCACCCCCAACTGCCTGGGCCTCCTTTTATGCTGATGCTACCTACCACAGGGGACTTTTATCCACTCTCCCCTGTCGCCTGGTTAACTTACAGCTGAGCCTTGGGGCTGATGTTTGCCTGATTTAATAAAGTCTTTTATCTGAGGTAGTGGCTGAGGAAGGAAGGTGGGGGACCTGGCAGCACAGAGGGGAAGGGGCCCAGCTCTCACCAGCAGGCATTTCCTGGCACAGAGGAGGACAAAAGGAGAGGGTGGCCAGAGGACTCCCAGGGAACACGTGTGAGACTGGTGCTCAGCTGCCAGGTGGCTCCAGAGGGGAAGTCCCCAGATTTGCCCTGTGGTTTGTGGATGGAGGCAGCTCAGTAGTGGTTAGCAGCCAAAGATTCCAGAAAGAGCTAGGTCTGCCCTCACCCCGGAGTGCTGGGTCTAACAAACACGGGGACACTGGGCTAAATCTGTTTCATAAAAACAACGAACATTAAAACGATGAATTTGGAATCCAGATTTGCCCTGCATTTTATCAACCGTGTCTCCGGGGTAGGGGCTCCTTCTCCTCACCAGCTGGGGAGGGATAGACAGCCTCCCCAGTCTGTCTCAAGCCATTCTGAAGATGGTAGAGAAATGGAAGGAAGACACTGTCCTTGCCAGTAAAGGCGTGCTTCCCACGCCCAGGCTACGCTACTGTACCCGGCCTTCTGATTCCCAGTCCATGCAAGGAGACATTGCTATCGAACCCAGACGAGATCGATTCCACCCTCGACAATGGATCCTGCTTTTAAACCAGACTGAACTCCCAGTCAGCACTTTTTCTAGCAGAAAATATAACAATTAATGGAAAGTTAGAATGCCAAGGCACACCATATCTGTGAATCCCAGGGTCTCTCCGATGCTGTATTTCAGCTCTATCAAGTTCCTTACCAGTGCCAGCCTCGGCTACCATGGCTTTGGGTCTGAATGGCTAGCATGTGTGTGTGTGTGTGTGTGTGTGTGTGTGTGTAGGTGTGTTATATGCATATGTACATGTTCATGCATGTAGGAATGGTATGTATGTATATATCTACATAACAGGGCTGCGGTAAATTCATGGCATTTTCTCCAGTCAGTTTTAACTTTATTTGCTTGATGGAGTCTCTCACTTACCTGGAGCTCACTGATGAAGCCTCCCCGTTCTGGGATAGCCACCACATCCAGCTTTAGACTCTCAGGACCTGGACTCGGGTTTTCATGCTCACACAACAAATGTTTCACTGACTGGCCCATCCCCCAGCCTTTGAAGGGCTACTTTGGCTCACCTGTGCCTGCTCTGACATTGCAGAAGGCCATCTGGCCACAGGGATTTATCCATAGAGAGGCCTATGTGTCTATGGCCCAGAGTTCCACAGGCGTGAGCCTCCCCCACGTGTCTCATTTAGAGCAATGTGAGATTGGAAGTGTCTCTGCAAACAGCAGACATTCAAGGGGCTCAGATCTCACGATCAGATAGTTCGGAAAGCCCCGTCCTCTACCCTTCCCGGTGTGGTCACACTCAACCTCAAGATCCTGGTTGCCGCAGCCAACTGGCCCAAGGGATTAGGGGAAGATTGAAAAGAACACTTTTCCCATACTGTGCCCTTTCCTGGAAGGCACATGTAGCTGCTTCTGCCAGCCAGGAAAAGGAGTGTGGGTTCCCCCACGAGGGGAAATTGCTCTGTTTTCAAGCACAGCGCAGTACCATAATGACCATTTATAATGACCACATTAGCATGGTGCAGCAATAGACCTACAATAAATTAAGGCCGCATTGCAATTAGCACCAATGATCACAGCTGCCGCCATAAATGGCATATGCACTAATTAAATAATTTGTCACTTGACTGTTAAACAAACAAGTCAGCCTCTTTACATTACCCTCTGCCATTTCCAGCTCACGCCATGGGCCATTAGCCCGGAAGAGGGAGCAGTTTGAAGTGCCCGGTCCTGGTTCCTGGAGCCACATCTACAGAGCAGGATAAGCAGTGACAGGGAGGATTCAGCTGGACCACAGCTGTCTCCAGACTGTGAGCATTGTCCTGGAATATGAGTTCCAGTGGAATAAAGCAAATTCTGCCTCTCGGGCTTTTGGAAAGCAGACTGTCCCAGGTTACCGTCTCCACACACCATTAGACAGGTCCGTGCCAGAGAAAGTCTCCACCCACTTCTTTATCTTCAGCCACAAGTGCCTCTCCATTTACAATACTTTATGTAGTTTTTCCTCTCTACATATATGTTTTATATATAATATACAATTATATTTACAATGTATATGTGTCTAATATATAATACAGTGTTGAAAAACACTATCAGTAAAAAAATAAGCTTTGAAGCCCCTCCCCTGAAATCCACTGGGCTGTGCCTTTATCAATAAATTGTTCCATTCAAGAGGTCCAAACACTCTTGATCTAATCACACCTAAAGACTGCCCTCTGAACACTGGTGCACTTAGACCTTAGGGGATGCTTAAAGCTCAGGTGTTAGGAGCTAGGTACTGGCTTCATTATTAGGGTAATCAGGTAAGGGGGCTATTACCAACATGTTACAGACCGGGACCTCTCTACCTGCCATCCACAAAAGCCTGCACTATGATACTAGGTTTTTAGTGTATGGGCGACAGGAGCTCCAAGCTCAACCCATCCCCCAACAACTGTAGGAGGATTTATGAAAGGGGTGGGAGAGCTTGTTTGTCAGCTAGCATGCTCTTCACAGCTTTGGTCAGGGGTGTTATATTGGTTTATTACATTGTTGACTAGATGATCCAGGCACTTCAGCCCAAGTGCAGGGTTGATTCCGAAGCCGGTTCAAACTTTAAGAAGCACCACTGAACAGTCTGGAGCCTTTTCCCGGAAGCCAACCCAAGAACTCTGTCCTTTAAGGAATTTAGGTGCAGGTGAATGCAGGCCTTGACAGCAGTCTGTCCACGACCGTGGGGCAGGGGACCGCGTCACCAGACAGAAGAACCAGTAAGGTAATAGAAGACAATAGTGATTCCAGAACTCCAATAAATCTCCTAATTGAGAATGGTGGGAGTTCAAACAAGCTTGCAACCCAGTCCCTGCCCTGGAACATGTGACCACGTCGCTCCACTAAGAGGACAAGAAAAACAGGTCACATACCATAGCTCTCCATGCTAATGAGGTGTCTAGATAGGCCTTGAGGCCAGTGAACTTCCCTTCTGAGCATCCCTTCTTGGAAAAGGTATTTAATCTCTGGGTCATAGGCATTCTCATCTACCACGAATAAAGCAGTTTGGACAAGCAAGGACCCTCTCCTTCATCAAGGAAACATGGGCTGGGACCCCTATATCAGACTGCTTTTTGCCTTTCCTGAGTGTCAAAAGCCTGGGATCCCCAGCGTCAAATGCAGAAGGACACAACTCTGTTGGTCTCTACCTGCTCTGTCTTGTATAGGCCAATAGATTTGAGGGCTTGCCTGTTCATTCGTGTATTCTCAGTGCCCAGGGCAGGGTATGACACATCATCTTTATTCATCAAAGTCTTAGATACACCAAGAAAAAATGAAAAGAGGTTCTATAGAGCCTAGAGTGCATGGGAGCCTAGCGTTGGGTATTAGCCAAAGAAGACTGTTTAGACATGGGTTTAAACAAATCAACATCTTTATTAAGCCAGCTGGCAACTACATTGGGTGTTCAGGAGCCCAGTGTAGCACTGAGCCTTTTTCAGGATGGGTTTTTAAGCACAAAAACCATGTCCTGGGTCAACGTGCTTCAGTTCACAAGAACAGTTAGCCAGAAGTGACATTATAGAAGTCAAAAAGCAAGGCCAGTACACTTAGAGATTTCCCCAGAACTGTGGGCTTTGATGGATCAGGGCTTTGTTTTCGTTTGGAGAACGATGCTGTCTATGTGCTGAGTTTACAACTGCAATGACATCTATCATGGAGTCAGTTGTGCTAAGGTCTCGGAACCTGAGGTCTGGAGCCTGTTACCCCTTGGAGCAATGGGAAAGTTTTGGGAAGATCAGGGCTTTACCATCACAATCTATACAACTACCTCTCCATCCTTCCCTTCTCTTAAAAAAGGGGGATGGTGTGTGTGTGTGTGTGTGTGTGTGTGTTTGTGTGTGTGTTAATATGTGTATACTGGTGCACACACATGGGTATGCATGTATGGGGACCCAAGGCTAATATGGGATTAATCACTTTATGCCTTATTTAAAAGTTGTAGACTCTAACTGAACCTGGGGCTTGACATTTCAGGATCTGAATGTTGGTCCTCACACTTCTGGGACAAGCACTTTACCCACTGAGCTCTCTCCTGTCTGCCCTCTCTGCTTTCCTCCCATCTCCTAAAAGTTTTAGCTCGTGAAATCTATCGGCCCCTCAGGTCAACGAAAGAGATGTCTGAACCTGGGGATGGACAAGTAGATCATGGCCTCACAGTAAAGTGTCTAACAGTCAACACAGAACAGCCACAGACAACAGAGTTGGAGGAAGCAGAATGGCTTTTGGAAGGCTTTGGAAGGAAGACTAGCAGCAGTGGAGGGGTTGTAGCTTTCCTAGGTGGGATCATGTTGCTGTTGAAGAGGGCAGGGACAGGGCATAACAGACACACTGCTCTCTCCTGTGTTTGATCAAACCTGGCAATATGGGCAGAATCTGCATATTTTCTAAGTTCCTACCTGCTCTTACCCTGCACTGTCTATATACTGTTTCTTTTTATGTTCATGTTTTTAAAAGCAGGGTCTCATGTAACCCAGGCTGGCCCAAACTCTCTATGTAGAGGCTGGATTCAAACTTGTGATCTTTCTGCCCCATCTCTCAAGGGATGGGCTTACAGGACTCCACCGCCACACCCAGCTATGTACAGTTTCTACTGTTTTGCTTTTAGGATTATTTTCAAAGATAAAATTACAAGGTGTCTGAAACAAAACTTATGGTTCTTTGGGTTGACCATATCATTTTTCACCTATATATGTATGAAATCTATGTGAGCGCATGTACTTGCACAATATGTATTCCATACCATTTGTCTCTGTGCTCAAATCTCTTCTACACACACTCATGAGAGAAGTCAGGAGAGCAGCCAGCAGGCAGGAACGGTGGGAGAACAAGGGTTATAATTAATAGCGTTGCAAGTAAAATGTGGAATATTGCCTCTTATGTGCAGAGTTCTGTGTTTAGTTTTACTATTTTAAATGACTCACTAGTTTAAATTGACCAGCATAGAAATTTGCCTGTCACAAAGTCTGTGTGAATACAATAGTCCTAAATATAGTCAGTGTGGCAATGCCGGACAGTTAGAGTCTGGCAGCATTACAAGTCACCGAGGACAGATCCTACCCCCTCCCCATCATAATCAGCACCTTGGAAAACCAGAACCAGAAACAGAAGAACCAAATCAAAAGAATGAGATCTGAGTCAGGGAAGAGATGACGCTCTCAACTGCCTGCAAGGTCATGTGTCTTCTGTCACCAGGGTTTCAGCATAGGATCATGGTTATGGCACACGTTCCCCCTAAATGTTCCTACAAGTTTAAACCGAGTGTGTGTGATGAGCAAATGAATAGGTAGGTCATCAGTTGGTGAATTTTCTACTTACTGTGGTCATGGAATTCCCTTTCTTTTTTTTCTATGAGAAGCAAGAATCTCAGAGATTTTGCACACACACACACACACACACACACACACACACACACACACACTCGGGGTGGAAAGGGGAAATGTTCTGTGTGTATGTGTGTGTTTATAGTTTCTACATCTGAGGATTTAGCAAACTGCAGACCAAAATTATTAAGAAAAGAAATTGTGTCCCCAGTGACTATGGGTGCTTTTCTCCCTGGTCAATAACTCCCCAACAATACACTGTGACAGCTACATAGTACCTTTAACTGGAGTTGGGAAGACACACCGTTAAACACCTAGGACTGACGGAGTAATTGTAGAGCTATATGTAACTGTTGTGAGCCAAGCCTACCTTGGACTAGCTTAGCTCCCACCTCATGGCACACCCGAACAACCTGTGAATATTAGATAAATCCTTCTGTCAAGAGCAGAGCCCTAGCTTCAGTGGACACAAAGGCCAAGGCTGTCAGTCCGTTGTTGTCCTAAGCTGTCACTGAGCTTCCCTGCTTTGCTAGAGCACCCGACCTGCTCTTTCCTCCGGTGCATTTGAAATGTGCCTTGATCTATGACTTCCTTCTGTAACAATAAAGTTTTATGAAACTGTCACCACTTTTAGACAGTGTTTAGGGAAACCAAAACCTATCTTCTGGGACCACAACATTTACGGCTGGCTCCGGAATAAACTATCCCTTATTCCCTTTGAGATAAACGCTTTCTTTCTTTATTTCTTACTGTCCTTGTTATTTGTTTGGTTAGGTTTTTTGAGGGGTGTGGGGAAGAGGAAGATATTTCTGTAACCGTGTATGTGACACATGCTTACCACATGATGTGTATGGAGGTCGGAGGACAATTTTGGGTTTTGTTCCTAATCTTCCACCTTGAGAGAGCAAGCATCTTCCTTGCTCACTGTCATATGTGCTGGACCAGGAGCCTCCAGCAATTGTCTCCCAGCAACATGTCTCCCCAGTTGGCATTCAGCCCTTACTTGGGCTCTGGAGATCTAAACTCAAGTCATCAGGTTTGAGTGAGCCATGGTGCTGTTACTCTAGGCAGGGAGCTATATTTGTGGAGTGTCAACAGCATCTACACTCTGTTCGATATTATATGTAACCAGAGGTTATTTGATATATAAGGGAGTTTTCAGGTCCTATGCAGATACTGGAGCATTTTATAAGAGATAAAAGTGGTGGACAGTTGCACTGGGTGTTCTACCAGTGTACAGCAGACATCAACGGATGTTCTATGATCTTTTTGATAAGATGGGAAAAGTTCTAATTTCTCATAGTTTTCCTCTCATGAGTCAGCTAGGAGTGAACTGGATGCTCACAGCATCAAGGAAGGCTCTGGAGGTAGCTTTATATTAAGACAAAGTTTGTTGAGGAAGAGACTCACAGTAGTAGGACCTTCTCTACCTATGGAGAGAGACAGCCTAGATCTAAGAGTCTGACTGTTAGCCTCCAGGGGCTGTCTCCTCACCAGAGGCTCTGAGCTGTCTTCCACCCATGTGCTATGCTGAATTTTGTTAAGTGAAACAGCAGAGCCGCACTTTATGTGTGCACACTCGCACACACACACACATACTCAAATACACACACATGTACATACATACATATATGCACACATACATTCACACATTCACAATCACACATGCGCATACACTTTTGCACACATGTACACAGTCACAGATACATTCACATATATGTGCACACATACATACACTTAAAATCACACACATATATGTACACACACTTAAAGATACAGTCACACATTTACACATTCATGCAGTCACACTCACACACCGACACACACACAAATTTTCCCTTATGACACAATGCAAAGGAGGATACTGGAGTTGTATTTTTCACTTGGGTTCCCTGTGAATAAGTGGTCTCTCTTTTCCCATCCTGGTCACGGAGCGATGCTGAATTGCTCCTGAGTAGAAGGGAGAGATTTATGGGCTGAATCCTGGTCTGAGTCAGAGAGAAAAGTATTTCTTTTGAAAGACATCTTCAGATGATTATTTTGAGAGACTTTCTGGTAATCCCCAGTAAATCTGCATGTTAATAGGAGTCATTTACTCAAAGCAGGGGTCCAGGAAAATAGCTTTACATAATAACGGGAGCTTGATTTGATTACTCCAATTTGGTCCTTGCTATTGAATTCATGGCCAAGCCAAGCTTTGGGAAGTTTTACAGAATGTTAAACAAAACAGGAACAGCAGAAGACTAAGAGCGCTCAACCTGTCTGTCTTTATTTCTTCTCATGCACAGGGAAACGGGACAGACACGGGAAAGGCAGTGATAAGTTCAGGATAACATATTGGTTTCACCCCACACCAGAGCTCTAAGCCTGCCTAATATTTGCTAAGACTTGTGGACAGCTCCTTCCTGTGCGAAGCAACCCTCTTCCTTACGGTGAGTGTGCTTTTGTTCACCTGGACCCCAAATGCTGCTTGACATCTTCAGTTGCTCTTGGTCATTTTAATATCAGGGAAATTCTTTAAGATTTCTATCAGCACCTGTTAATTGTACATAATGAGGAGTTTCATTATGCATTGTCTTATATGTATATAATGTATCTTGATCACAGTCACCACACATCCCGGTCCTGTACAACTCCCCCTCCCCCCGCCGCCTCTCTTCTTCCCAACAATGGAAGGGCTTTTCAACCTCTAGTCTATTCGGCTGGACAAGATGGTTCAGATCTCTAATCTCAAAACTCAGGAGACTGAGGTAGGAGAATTATCAGGAGTTGAAGGCCAACTTTGAGAGCAAAGTCTTGTTTCTAAAACAAACAGACAAACAAACTGACCAAAAAATAAATGAAATCAGTTGGTGCTGGTTATTTTAAGCTTACAAAAACCATACAGAGTTTCTGTAGACTCTAAGCCTCTTCTCTGTCAACACACACATACTCCTTCATTAGCATTGTCAAACATACACACAACAACACACTCCTCTCTGAGAGCATGGTCAACATTCCCTTCCTCCTCCCCCTCTCTCCTCTCCCATCCCCCCAACCCCACCCTCCCCACACATAGCCCCCAGCTATGGACTAGGGATGGCTTAGCAGTTAAGAACACGTGACGTTCTTGAAAAAGACCTTCCTGTAATTCTAGTCCCAGGGCATCTGACATACTTTCTTCTCAGGCATTGCATGCCCGTGGCTCTTATACATGCATGCAGACAAAATGCTCATTCACATAAACTAAACTAAGCAAATTGTATATAAAATATATAATATCTTAAATGTATTTCTTAAACAAACAAAGCTTTCACCTCAAAGGGAATGCTATTTTTTATTCTGGAGCCATATGGTGACCATGTTCCAACATGGTGACAGTCTTATGAAATTTTTATGGTAAAGCTTTGGGTACACTGTTGGCGGATTATGACAAAGCATGAAGTCTTGCTTGGTAACATTTGGGGTTGGTGGAAGCTTGGGGATTTTTTTGTATATTCTTAAAGATTTACCCAGTAGTCCCAAGGATGTTCACTCACACACAGAGGTGGTCAGTAAATTAGCCATTTGGATTCTGGGCCTGCAACATTCTAGCTCTCTACAATCATTAAATTCTGTTCAGTCAGCCTGTGAAGTTTAACACTGGTGCCACTTTTATTTATTTATTTTCTGAGAACTTCCTTTAACAGCATCTTATATGCTGTTATAGTTGGAATATGAGATGCTCCCTCCAAAAGAGGCTTTTATATTTGAACACTTTGTCCCCCGTGGGCTTCCATAGTTTGGGAAGCTGTGAAACCTTTAGGAGACTGGACTGAGGTAGAAGAGGAAATGAATCACTAGGGGGCGGGTCTTGGGAGTTATGGCCCTAACACACTGCCTGCCTCATCACTAGCTTCCAGGTCGACAGTGGGTGACAGGCTGCTACCTTATATTCCTGCCACCATAGGTGAGTCCTTTGCCATGTCTTCTCTTCTTCAATGGATTCTTCACCCCTTCAACCATGAGGCAAAATAAATTTTCTCCTCTAAGCCGCTTCTTCCAGGTACGTGGTAACCACCTCAAGAAAACGAAGACGCACGCAGTGAAGCACTTATCAAAATTACAAAATTACCTTTGCACATTGCACAGGACTATTCAGTAAAATTCAGGGCTTGTTCATATTGCTGGTTTCTCCACTGATGCACATTGTCTGTTCAAGAACCACATGCAGGATCCCACAGTATATCTGGATGTCTTGTCTAGAAACACATGTAAGATCCTAAGGTCCATTTAGCTGTCCTGTCTCTCTTCCCCTCTACACCCAGTGACTGATCCTGTGACTCACGGCCTTGCTGCTAAGCCTGGCTCATTCTTCTGCAGAATACCCTTGCTTGGGTTTGTGAATAAGCTCTTATGATTGGATTAGGTCATGTTATCATTGGGAAAGAAGCCACACAATGACCGATGTGTCCTTCTGAAGGCCTCTCACGTCATCTGCACTCTTGTCTGAGATTACATCTGCCATTGTAAACCTGCTGTTTTTCCCATTGCTAGCACCTAGAGCTCACTAATTATGTCCCAGCCAGTGAGGACCAGGAACGCCATCTCTGCATCCTCGGGGCTGGAATTATGTATTACTACATATGGCTTTCTACACGGGTACTGGGAGTAGAACCTGGGTCTGCATGACAGATACTTTTACTGCCTATCCATGTCTGGGGCCCCCGCTTGTTTCTTTGATTGAAAATAAATATCAGTAGCAGAAGGTAGGCCTGGAAGGTAGTACTGGGTAAGCTTGCTGGTTGACCACTTTTAACCTCTAACTAGGCTTCGTGGCCCTCACGGATCTGTGTTCAGTGGCGCAGTCAGGGCCACCCACCTGACCCCCTCAGGAAGTTTAAGGCAAATACATTCATCTGTCAATAAAATACATTCAAAAGCATCACACAAGTTTCCACGTTGTAGGTTCAAGCAGCTGATGAGCAAAAGTATTGGGGGAGGGAGAGGAAATTACACTTAAATATGTTTAAGTTCTAGTGAAAAGGGGCCAGGAAAAGTTTAATCTATAAAACTCCGAGGAATGCAGGGGACTTGTACAAACTTTAAAAATAAAAATGTAATTTCCCTTAAAATGATTAGTCTTAGAACAACGTTCGTGCAACTGTGGGCAATTTAGAAATGCACAGAAAGCTGTTGTTTAAGATTCCACGAAGGTCTGTGTCTGCTGACTAAAGCCAACGTTGTCAGGTCTCCTCTGCAGATGGTGCGGCTAGAAGCACACTGTCAAAAGAAGCTTCTAGTAGCTTCCCCATGGCACACATGTCTATACCCCCACTTTGAGGGCGCAGACAAATATCTCCCCAGCAGCTGGTGGGCTGGACCCAAACAGCTAGTGTGGGACAAACAGAATGTGTGATTGATAGAAAGCCTGGGAGAACAGGCCCTGAGTCTGGGAGCCAAATGGTCCCTTGCACAGAGCCAAAAGGATAAGGGTACGCCATCCATTTGGGGACAAGAAATGCATCCCATTAACACATGACCCTTTCTGTTCCCCTGCACAACTCTGGCTTTGTCTGTGACATAATGCTGCCCAATGTCCTCCATTGCTATGTACAAGGCCCACTCCTGTCTTCTGTAAACAGTTTAGATATTAATATTGATGGTAGTAACTGTCACATAGACTGAATAGACGACTCATCTGTCTTTGTTAGGGTTACTACCGCTATGATGAAGCACCATGCCAATAGCAACACGGGGAGGAAAGGGTTTATTTCCCACACAGTCCCACGCAACAGTTCATCATCAAAAACAGGAGGGTGGGAACTCACGATGGTCAGGAGCCGATGCAGAGGCCATGGAGGGATGTCACTTACTTACTTGCTTCCCCTGGCTTGCTCAGCCTGCTTTCTCATAGACCCCAGTACCACCAGCCCAGGAATGGCACCACCCACAATGGGCTATTATGTGCTATTTTCTTAATTGAGGTTCCCTTCTCTCAGATGACTGTAGTTTGTGTCAAATTGACATGAAACTATCCAGGGACCATCCTATGTAGAAAAGTGGACAATATTTGATTTTTAAAAGAACTATTGTTGACTAGGGGATCTAGGGAGATAGCTCGGGGAATCACCATCTATCTAAACATGAAGATCTGCATTTGATCTTGTAGAACCCATGAAAACAAGCAAGGTATGACAACATACACCTGCCATTCTAGCACTGGGGGAGGGAGAGGCAGACTCAGGGAATCTCTGGAGCTCTTCACCAAGCCCAGCTGAGCTGGCAAACTCCAGGGTCAGTGAGAGAGAGGGGTGGGGAAGGGAGGAAGAAGGAGGGAGGGAGGGAGGGAGAGGTGCTTTGTTTCAAAAGTGGATTGTTACTTAAGGAGTAAGGAGTGACTGACGAAGTCACATGATGTTGACCTCTGACCTCCACATGAGCACCCACTTGTGTGCACACAAACATGCATGTGCCCACCAAATGTGTCGGGTATTTCTTATTTGCTAAGAAACCCCTATCTTAGGATAAGCAAAATCCATAGAATGCTGTATGTCGACCTTCATGTCCAGTGCGGAGACCAGGCTTGGGATCATTTCATCTACTTCCTAATGCAGGGCCCTTCCATACCAAGGCTTGTGGGGGGGTCAGGGCCCTTCCATACCAAAGCTTGGGGGGGGGGCAGGGGGCTTCTCCTTTATATTCCTATAGGACTCTCTCTGCTGTGATTATGATTTAGTTAACAGTAAGTAATCCAAACGGTGTGACAAAGTTCACAGCCTAAGAAGATGTAAACAGGGAGGGAATGCATGAGGCCACCCTGGCCTGGCATCTTAGAACCCTGGACTGCACGAGCTGTGCTGTTACATGGCATAGGCTGCTTTCAGCTGGACAGTCAATTGCTTGTATTTCTGCTGTCTTTATGCCAACCAGTTTTTGTCTCTTCACCACCAGAAGTCACCTTGCTCCATTGTTAGTGACAGGACACTCTTTTAATGTCATTTAGCATGGATGGCTTTTCCCAGGAACCTAATTACTTACAGTTTTTATCATATATATTATAAGGCTCACACTGCTAAGTTCTATCACTGTTTCCTAGCCTGTTTATCCACTTCCCATTGCTGAGCTGGTCAGTCATCTTCAACTACCCACTCTATCATAAATAACCCCGCTATAAATACATCAACACGTACACCATTTCTTCTTTTAAATTACTTCCTTGAAATAAATTCCAAGGAATGAGATTGTGGGGTCAAAGAGTACGAACATTTAAATGACCTCTGACCTGCATTGATTGCCAAATGCCCTCAAAAGGCATTGTGCCCGTTTTCAGAGAATGATATATCTACTTGCCCTGTAGCCTCGTCAGGACTGTGGATTTCAGATGAGACCCACTAACGTGCAGGATTATTTTAACACTATATGATATGTTGATTCCTTAATAATGCCTCCATACAGGAGGGAACACAGAAGAAAGAGCAGACTGAATTAAATATGTGAGCAGGCAAGGCCTCACTCCTGAAAACTATGAAACTGGTTTTGAGACGTCTAGGGACATCAGCACACCAGAAGCTGGCAGCTGACGACTCGTTTTAGGAACATTCACACACTTGTGAAGCTATAGGCTCTGTGGGAAGACAAAGGCCGAGGAAGGCAAATGGGCACTTACAAAAGCAGTGCTTAAATTATCAGTGCTGAACACCCCCCCCCCAGATTTTACATCTGCGACCTCTTAGAGAAACTTCCAATTATTTCAATTGTTCTTCCTCTGTGCCTCAAACTCTCAAGAGCAGTGAGAGAAAAGAGAGAGTAAAAGTAACACCAAAGGGGACACGTTCTGGAGTGGCTGGAGACACTGCACAGGCCTATGGGCTCAGTGCCTTCCGAAGGACTTTGTAGATGGCGTGATAAAGTGAGAACAATTGTATCTGTGACTTGTTAGGACCAGCCCAGATGCGGTATCATTTTTTTTTTCTCAATAGCACACCTTGGATTTCTGTCAAAATCTCGAAAGTCAGTAAGGTGGATGACCATGGAGTCTTGTGCAGCAATTTGGATGGGTGTGTCGGTGTTGGTGTGCACTTGTGTGTGTGCAGGCATTTGCCCAAATGCATGCACACGGAGAACAGAGGTTAAGGTAGGCTCTCTTCTTCCAGCACTCTCTAATTTTTCCGGAGCTTATGCTTTGGTTGTTCTGGCAAGCACCTGCTTCCCATCACCCCTCCTACCCACTGGGGTTAGAGATATATGCCACCATGCTGGGATTTCCCATGGCTGCAGGAGATGGGAACTCAGCTTCTTGTGCTCACATGGCAAACATTTTATAGACGGTGCTCTTCTCAGCCCTGGTTATGGCGTGTTGATAGAGCATAAAGGGCATGGTGCAGAAGGTCTACAGGAAATGCTCCGCTGCCGCACAAGCACCACGCTATCCCTTAACCATACTTTGTTAGGATTTTTCTTCTCCATCCTTATCCCTTCCAACTCCCCAACACTAGTTAGAGAGGAAGATTAAAGGGGAAAGTGGGTGTCGTGAGACTGCTTTCTGCTGACTAGAGCAATAGAGTTTCTTGAGGCAAGTCCAATCTTCATTGTCAGGATGTCTCCAACCAGCAACCAGCAACTAGCAACCAGAAACCAACAACTAGCAACCAGCAGCAGCAACCAGCAACCAGCAACCAGCAGCAGCAACAAGAGCAGCAGCAAAGAGCAGTGCTGTAGCCTCTCAGGGCTCTGGCACTTTTATGCACTCTTGAGAATCTCTGGAATTCATAAACTATCTTCAAATCATTGTCAGCTTCTGTGGACAATGTGAAGCAGTCCCATATCCCACACCTAGGGACCTTAAAACAAACAAACAAACAAACAAACAAAAACATATTCACATAACATGACTTGGTTTCTAAAGAAACCAAAGTTCTCTCTACACTATACAGGAGGAAATCCACTCTGGTAGGACGGCTTCCCACTCTGTCCTCAGTCCCCCACCTCAGGAAGGCTTATCTTTGGTATTGTGGTTCTCATGATGAAAATTAACCAGTTGATGATTGAGAGGTCTAGCCAGAAAGTGCAAACGCTACTTCCTGTCGATGCTCACTAGAGGGTTTGTGGGACAGAGAAAGAAACCTGAGTCCTGGGCTCATCAGAGAAGTTAAGGCAAGGATTTACCATGAAATGTGAGGGAGCGACTATGGTCAGCAGTCACCTCATAGGACCAACTGCTGCTCGCTGCATACACTTATTAAACAAAACTCGGTGTGCCTATTTGGAGACTGCGGTTCAGACTCTGCCTCCTCGCTCTTGCGGGCCTGTTGCACGCCATCCATCATGACAGGCGGATCCTGAGAGGGGGACCGGGACTGGCCAGGAGCTAAGAGACAGGTGATGGTGGTAAGACTCTCAGGAGGCAGCTTCTGCGAAACAGCTCGATTTAATGGGGGGAACAAAGGCTATTTAAACCTTTGGGGCATGAGTAGGGGCTTTTGGACTGAGTATATATCATTTGCAGGAGAGAGGAATGGGGTGTTGGGGGAGCAGGGTGCGGGGGGGGGGTATGCCTCATTTACATGAGGAGGAATTCCAGGTGCTGCTAGACATGACCTTGTAAGGGGAGAGACAGTTTAACCAGGTTAACAGGCTATGTAACCTCCTCTGGTGGGGCAAAGGTGAGGGGTACAGGGCTATGTGTGCTTGACACACCTCAATCCCACTCTTTTCCTGGGCCTGCTTCTCCCATCCCACAGTTCCCTGGCCCCACGGGATATTGTGGGTAAGAGTGATAAGGGTGGAGAGTTGCAAGGCGCTGTGTGAAAGACCTTGTTAGGCATGACTAAAAAATCACATTTCAGTAGAACAGATTCCATGACAAACCCCAAAGGACAGTTGTGGGGGAGGGATATCTCTCTCTCTCTCTCTCCCCCTGTCTCTCTCTCTTTCCCTCCCCCATCTGTCTGCCTCTCTCTAATAAGCCGGTTAATCTTGGTGTCAGACCTGATGTAGCATTCTTGGGCTCATGTGGTGTGGGGGAGGAGACACTTAGAGAATAATGGGGAGTTAGTGAATAATTGATGTTATCATCTTCAGGACCACACCCTCAAGACACCCTGTGGTCAATGGGACTGAACAGTACAGAGGGTTAAGAATGCCCTACTATGGACTGCCCAATGTGTCACATGCTTTGAATCTCAACCCTCAGGAGGCAGAAACAGGCAGATCTCTGGGAGTTCAAAGCTAGCCTGATCTACTCAGTGAGTTCCAAACCAGCTAGAGTTACATGGTGAGAGACTGTTTCAAATAACAAGTGCCCCAGCGAGGCCTAGGGGATTTCTCCCTGAAGACAGTCAGGAGGCTGTGAGAAAGAGCCAAGGACTAGCACTGCAGGTACTGACAGGGCCAAGTAAGCCACACAGCTATCTTATAACCATCATAAAAAGCTTAAGTGTAAAGAACTCGTGTGTACCCTCCTTCCTAAGGCTGGGAAAGGCCCCGCACATTTGTTCACAAGCTTAGATGCTTCTGAGAAAGTTGTTTTGTTAAATGTTCTAACCATAGTCCATTAAGATGACCAGCTGGTGGCTCAAGCTTTGACTTCCTCTCCTTCCCACATCTGGCATCTGCGGGCGAAGACTGACAAAGTGCATTTGGGAGGACAAGGGGAGGATAGTACCCCGGAACTTCCTGTGTGCTTGGCAGCAGTGTCTGTCTATCTGTTTCCCTAGTCACTGAGGTACAGAAACTGCTCGAAAGGACTCCTGTTCAGAGTCTCAGGCCAGGGGGCAGACAGGAGGGCTGGAGGGTCTCTCAGAGACGGGTGGGAAGCATACACAGGTACGGCAAAGCTTGAGACGTACAGGGCAGGAAAACAGCACTGTGGTGCAGCTGGTTAGAAAGCACACACTTCTTTCATATGTTGTGAATGTCTGGGTTGAGCGTGTACCTGGGGACATGCATGTGGAGGCCAGAGGTTGACCAGATGTCTCCCTCAACTTTTTGTATTTTATTTTCTCCCAGAAAATATCTCTCACCAAACCTGGAACTTGCCAGTTCACCTCAGCTGGCGGGACAGCGAGCCCCAGGGACAGCCTGTCTGCCTCGTCAGGGTTGACATTACACACACTCACTGGCACACTCAGACTCTTGGCTTCTGGGTTTTTTTGTTTGTTTGCTTCCTTGCTTGCTTTTGTTTTTAAATAAGTGCTAGGGTCCTAAACTCGGGTTTTCGGGCTTACACAGCAAGCACTTTACCAGAGGGGCTGTCTCTATAGCCCCATACATGATGTTTCTGAATTATTTATCAGTGTAACCACCTCCATTTGTCCTTTAAAACAAATATTTACATTCACATCTTTTCTTCTGTTCATACCTCCATAGTCTTCTGACCTGCAAATATTAGACTGGCCCAGTTTATGGCTAGCGTTTACTCTTCCCCAACTGCTCACCATGAGAACATATCATTGGTTTCAGGGAGCCTGGCTATGGCCTCCTGGCAAGAGCCATTGCCAGAGCCCCTCTTCTGCAGTGGCAGCAGCTGCCTCATCCTGAGTGCCAAGAGTACCAGGGGGTACCTGGAGTCAGGCTCTTGCCCAGTGGCCTTCCTTCCTGGCCAGACAGCAGCCTTTGGCCACCAGCTGCCAGTGTGCAACCCCTCTCTGTAGGATCTGTGTGGCCATTCATCTCAGGCCTCTGGAGAGGCAAAGACTGTTGTTATAGTAGGTGAAGCTACAGCTTATCTCCTGCATCTGCCAAGATCCATGGCTTTCTCCACACCCCCTCCTGCCCCCTGCCTCTCACCAGCCCTCCCCAGCTTCCCTCCCTTTCTTTTACCCCATCTTGTGGGTTTTCAATAGCATGTGCTTTTTTTTTTCTTTGCTCCCTTCTTTCTGGTCAAGACAAGGTTGTCTCTCTGGGTGGAAAAAGGCTGTGTGTTCATGGTCTGCAGCTGCATCTCAAAGGCACTTTGTTGGCTGGTTATGAACTTGTCTTTGCTCATGTGGGGAAACAGGGAGATTCTTTGGCTCCCCCACCCAGGCTGAAATTGATGTTATTTCTCCGCCAGTGGCACCCAAGGAAAGGTTTTGTTCCATTTCCTCCCTTTTCAGGCTGAGCTCTATTTATGTTGGGAGCTGGGGCGCTGCCACGGAGGAGCATTGTCATTTCCACCAACATCCGAGGCTGGCCAAATCCAGCAGCTGTAGGTTCATGCCTGCCCTCCCCGAGGCTTATTTCCTTGACAACAAGTTCTTGTTTGGGGCGACTTGTCTTAGTCTTTCTCTTGTGAGCTCCCTTCTTTGCTCTCCTCCTCTTCCCAAAGTCACCCTTCCAATTTGTGGAGCTTAAACCTAGATAAGAAAAGAGTAAATTCTCTCTCTCTCTCTCTCTCTCTCTCTCTCTCTCTCTCTCTGACTGTGTGTGTGTGTGTGTGTGTGTGTGTGTGTGTGTGTGTGTGTGTGGTGTAGGCTGCAAACAGGAGGCTGAATCTAGGAAGGGGATAAAGACTGGGGTGCAGAGAAAGGGTAGAGGCGTCCAGTGCATGGGGTGAAGGGCGGGAAATTTCACCATAAATAGTTGGATCAAATTTGATATTATTTAGATGCTTACCAATCGCCTCCAACCCAACTCTGTGAGCCTCACCCTCATCCCTAGCCACCCCCAGTGTGTCAGATGGAACACCTAGGTGGCCCTCGGGGACCTCTGACCTCTATATCCTCTTCCTTTCTCCCTCCTTTGCTACTTTTCTACTCGATAAAAGGAGAGAGTGAGAGATAATTAACAAAAAACATGGCCCCGGGACAATGAAGCAACTGGCCTTGGCCGGCAAGCAAGGATCGTGGTTTTCTAGGTAGAGTTTCTCCCATCAATCTTTCCTTTAACCTCCCTGTTCGTGGAAGCAATAGAAACACCACCCCCTCCCCTGAGCAAATGCTTTCTTTTGACTGGAAACAAAAAGGGGGCCCAGCAAAGACGGGGGTGAAATCTGGGTGGTATGGGCACCACACAATGGGGCCGCTGTTCCTGGCCGGCTTGTGTTTTACAACAGGGGAGGGGCAAGCGCGAATGGTCCGATGGCGGAGACAATCCCCCTGATTCAGGCTACAAATGCATCTTCTATTCCACTCGGAGCTGAGCAGAAAGGACGACCGGAGTGACAAAGAGCATGGGCGGGGAGAAGGAAAACAAAATGTTTTCAGTTAAAAAAAAAAAATCTCTCATATCCTACACATCTTCAGAAGAGCTTCTATGGAGAAAGCCTTCAGAGAGTCCCAGCCCACGACTCAAGCGCTTTGTCTGAACTCTGATTTATTGATGGGGCTTAAGCAGCTCCCTAAAAAAGGCCCGGGGGTGTCTTTGTCTTGGAGATAAAGTACAATAGGCCACAAGGGCCAAGATCTCTTGGGATGCTCTAGGGTCCTGCCTCGCTCTTGCCCTCTCCTCCCTGCAAATGCCAACAGACGCTGAATGAAACGTCAGTGGTGTGGCTGGGGACACGCTGGGCCACTTGAGGTCTCCTTAAGAGGGTATTATGGTCAGGGAAAATATTTGCGCTCTGAGGATGGCACACTCCATTTGATAATGGCTCTCATCTGCCTCAGATAATCACCGCCCTTCTGGCTGTCAGGGGTGCAGCCACTGCGAATTCACAGCGCCCTCAGAGAAAGTACCCTTGTCGGTGGTGACCAAGATGGGAACATTGTGTTTACCTACTTGAGCAGAGGAGAAGGTGACCGTGAGGGCAGCCTGCATTGTACATTACAATTAAAACAGAAACAGACCGTTCCTGCTCTGCCCTGGGACCCTCACCAATAATTTCTGGGTGGACATTAGAGGGGAGCCCAGGAAAGACTGGATCCCAGGGAGAATCCCCCATCCCTTAGCCTACCCAGAGGTCTTGGGGTCTAGGGATAGGGCTCCTTGGGAGTCTAGATAGACTGGCTGGTTGACCCCACACACTGGGATCCTCAGGAGGTTCCCCACTTGTCCATGGAGAGAGGCAAGGGAGCGAGCGTCTCCTCGCCCAATGGCTTAGGGATGGCTTACCCAGAGTTCTTTGCGGCTGGCCCCACCTCTCTCCGAGGTTCTTTTGCCAGTCACCAGCATTAAAGCACACAGGAAACAGAGAGGAAAGGAAGTGAAGAGTGAAGGGAAGGAGAGGGGGAAGAAGAAGGGACAGAGAAGACAAGGTTGGAAGAAGGACGTCTGTTCACAGCGAAGAATGAGGAAGAAAGTGCTAATTTTAAAAAGCTCAGTTTCTCGTGTTTACTTAAAGGCCGCAGAGACGAGAGGTTGACGCGAGGCAGCTTCTCTATGAGTCTCCACTCTTTTTTAATGTGGAGTCTCTCACGGAACCCAGAATTCATTCATTGGTTACACTGTCTGATGAGCCCACAGGCTCCTCCCACTTCCTCCCCAGCACAGGGATTACAGGTCCACACCACCACACGGAGCTTTTTGTGTGAGCGTCGAGGTTCTGAACCCTGGTCCTCACGGCAAGACGACCATGGTGGCACCATCTGCCCAGCCCAAGGCCGAGAACGTTTAAGTACACAAGTTCCGCATCGGCAGCACCCTCCACATTACTCCCTCTCTCCAAGCAGCAAGGTTGACAACTAGCACAGTGCCATCACTGAGCGCCTGCCCTGCCTCAGACACATCTCTCTATGCTCCTGCTGCCCGCTGAGGGGCCAGAGAGACCGCGTGTCATCCAGTCAAGCTGACGTCCGGGGAAGTAGAAGGCTGTGCCTGAAGTCACCAACCTGCTTAAGTGCCCTGTTCCTGACTTCAATCTCAACTGAGACATACACGCACAAGCACACGCACACGTACACACACACAGAACACAGGGCCAAGAGAGGGTGGCAGGAAAGGGGTGAGTGCTTTGGCCCAGGAAGTCATTAGCAGGCCTGTCAGATGCGGAGTGAGTGGAGTTGAACATCCCTCTTGCCGAGGTTACGTTTTCTTTTGCTACTGTCTGAGACTGCCCCATTCTTACTGTACTTTGCTCATGGTGAAATGAATCTGTGTTTCCTTTAATAGTTTGGAAAGAGAAAGGAGGCCTTCTTTTAAAAAGTGGAAACAGGATGGAGCCAAGAGACCATCCAAGAGCAATAGAATAAGGGACTCAAAGACATGGACTTGAATTCCAAACCCTCCAATTGGTGACAACCGACGTGAGTCTGGGTCTCTTCATTTGTAGCTTCCCAGAGAGACTGGAGAGATCACAAAGCCATGTAGCATGCTGGCCATTTGCCGACCTCAGCTAATAACAGACAAATGTCAGGGCTTGTCTTCAGCTTTCCTTCCGCAGCCGTCCCTCCCCGTCCTGTGCTTTCTAAAGGAAATCATAAGTGAGTATGCCATTGGAAGGGTGCAGCCCCTCCACGTGGAAAACACTTCTCTGACCGCCATAATCCCAATCAGAATTTTCTTGATTAGGAAGAGCACAGTAAATAGTTTAGCCTACACAGAATGGGTTAGAGCAATGAGATCAGATAAAGTATTGTTTAAAAGAAAGAAAACCGCAGACCCCTGGTCAGTGAAAGACACTGTCTCATATAATAAGGGAACAATTGAGGAAGACTAGAAGTAATAAAACTCAGGGAACCAATAAAGGAAATCAAACCATTTAAAACAAAATGGATGACATTTTTAAAATTTTTATTTATTTATTTTATGTATGCCAGTGCACTGTCCCTGTCTTCAGACACACAGAAGAGGGCGTCAGATCCCATTACAGATGGTTGTGAGCCACCATGTGGTTGCTGGGAATTGAACTCAGGACCTCTGGAAGAGCAGTCAGTGCTCTTAACCACTGAGCCACATCTCCAGCCCCAAAACAAGTAACTTAAGGATTAGCTGCATTGATAGTCACTTAAATTGGGTTAGCCAATGATGTAATCAA
This sequence comes from Micromys minutus, assembly GCF_963924665.1. Classification (NCBI taxonomy): domain Eukaryota; kingdom Metazoa; phylum Chordata; class Mammalia; order Rodentia; family Muridae; genus Micromys; species Micromys minutus. The sequence continues at coordinate 5,561,207 of NC_137976.1, read as the reverse complement.
CAAGAAGAAGCTGATAAAAAGAGAACACACTTTACTTGTGAGAAAGCCCTGAATGCAGGCTGTCTGGCTCCACCACATCCAACAGTCCTTTTCACACCCCAAACACCTCCAGAGATAGGATATCTTCACAGTAGACTGAGGCAGGAGGATTGTAGTTCAAAGCCCATCTCTACCTCTGAAGGGCTCCAGCAGCAGCAGCAGCAGCAGCAGCAGCAGCAGTAGTAACATTAAAAAATAAAGCTGTGTGTTTTAGTGAAAATCAGGAGGATGTGTTTGCACCTCCCTGTCCAAGAGACCATGTTAAAATTGCTCTCAGATTTTATGTGTGTGTGTATATATGTAGGTGTCTGAGACCTAGTCTAAAAGAAAAAATAGTAACTTAATTTTTGTCATAAATTTGACATAAAAATTATACATACCAAAATGCCTTTATTTTGCCTTAACACATTACCCCCAAAATATGATCCCTTGGAATCTGAGAAAACAATCAAAGCCAAAGGCCACTCTCTGCTCTTCTTTTGCTTTTTTTTTTTTTTTTTTTTTTTTCTTTTTCTATTTTCTCTTTCCTTTTCTTTCTTTCTGCACCCTGGGACTTTTTCACCTACACCCCAGTTCCCAAATAAAAACTCTTAAAGGTACAGTGATAGCAAAAATAGCTGATGTGACAACTCCTGCTATGCAGGTCAGGGCAGAGCTTCCACAACATTGGATTTGGTTCTTTCAGGGAGAGATGGACCTATTCCGAGTGTCTGGTTTTGGTTTGTTAATGGACATTACCTCATGTGACATTCTCTCTCTGCACAGTTCTCTGCCCCAAATTCCCATTTTCTATAGGAACTGAAACAACACTCAATTATATCCAACTCTAAGGACTACGTTGTAACTTCACTATGTGAAGGGCCTACTTACCAATGAGGCCAAATTTAAGGTACTGGGGTTTGGATTCTGGCATCCCTTCTTGGAGGGATACAGTTCAGGCTGCAACAATGACCCACAGATCCAGCGCCATGGCCCCTCCTCACAAACACAGGTCCTTCTCAATCACCAGGCTCCCCTGCGCTCCATTCATACCAGCCTTTTGTTCATATTTCCAGTGTGTCTCCCATGTGACTAATATCAGCTGACCCGTGAGGGCTGCATGGGTGATCTTTCTAGGATGGCTTCCTTGGTCATCAGTCAGTCTTGGCTTGCCTAGACCTACAGCATCATCGGTCTACCCAGGAGTGGTCTACTGTTTTCTTTTGTAGCTGTATGCATGATTAATGCTTTCTTCCTCACTGGAATGCTATTTTGTTGACTATAATAATCTAAGTACTTAGCAGGTCAACAAATTTATTGGAATGAGTAACTTGGATGGATGAATACGTTAGCTTCATTCACCTAAATAGTATTATTTCCCTCCTCTGCCCATAATTTCCCATTTTTATTTCCAACTTTGCTATCCATGCTATGTGCGTATGTTGAATATAAACCTCTTGAATTCCTTTATGTTGCATGTACTATGACAGCTGTCTATCATGCCGCACCCACAACCCAAGAAGGACAATTGTTGTAATCAAATGTTACAAAGACTTCCTTAGGAGTTTAGAAAGCTGTGTGAAATGGCACATGTGTTTAATCGCAGCACTTGAGAGGCAGAGGTCGGTGGATCTCTGTTGCGGTAATTATTTTTAAAATGTAACCTTTTATCCCTTGCTAGTGCCGGCACCATTAGTGCCACAGAGCACGTGTGGGCCCAGTGGCTACTCTGCCACACGGTCCGCAAGCTGCCTTCTCCTGGCTGGCTCTCTTTTAGCCACCCTCTCCAGGAGTTCCCCTAGGTGAGTAGTTACCACGCCTGTCACACACACATCTCATTCCCAGGACCCTTTGAGTTCTCACTGTGGGAGGGCAACAGAGCCGGATCCGCACGCTCCAGCTGCCTCTCAGCCATTGCTCACACACTGTCCTCCACAGCCCGGGAAAATCAAGGCTCCAGAAACTTGTAATTTAACAATCAGGTCTATATGTTAAATTCTCAATCCACAATATATCCACACAATAAATTCACTGCCAATTAATAAAGATTCAAACACCCACCTAGACAAGATAAAATCGATAGAGTTCATCATGATCTGATCCTCCTCCACCATCTCCATCACCATTCTCCTCTTTCCTCCTCTCTCCTGCCTTACAAAAGCCGTGTCCCCGCCCCAGTTTCTACTGTCCAATTATGTATCACTTTGACATCAACCTACAGATCTCTAAGTTGAGGCTAGCCTGGTCTACAGAGTAAGTTCCAGGACAGTCAAGGCAGAGAAACCTTGTCTTGAAGAAAAAAAAAAAAAAAAAAACAATAATAATTTAATAAATAACTAGTCTAGGAATTTACACTTTATATGTGTTTTTGAAGATGTGTGGCACTTGAAATACTGAACCAGGACCGTTGAGCTGCATCTTCAACTACCTCTAAGATGCCCAGGCTGGGCTTGAACTTCTAATCCTCCTTCCTCAACTTCAAAGTAAGTGAAACTGAGAAGTATAGGGAAATGATTGACAGCAAAAAAATACATGTTAGTTGATAAAGAGAGTTAGGAATTCTCAATGGCATGGTTCAATATGACGTCCACTTAGTTTTTCTATAGAATTTCATAGAATTCGTTAACAACAAGGATCTGTTTATTTGAAGCCCAGAGAGACTATACATTACTATAATTTGGATAAGTGTCCCCCAAAAACCTGTGTATTTAAGGTCTTGTTCCTAGCTCAGTACTGTAAGAGGGTAGCGGAGCTTTTAAGTGTCTAGGGTTAGTAGGAGGGTCACAGGTCATCAGAGATGCACCCAGTGCGTAATTACCCCTTCTTTCTTTCCTTCCTTTTTCTCATCCTGCCTCTCGACGATGTGTATATGTAGAGAGATATAATTCTGTCAAGATGTGCTTCCTATGTGTGGTGGTTTGAATAAGAACCGCCACCATATGTGTGAAGAAGAGATGCTCTTCCCCCTTGCCACCTACAGCACTTGAGAGAGCAGGTCCTGCACCTCCCCTGGGCAGCACAGTAGAGCTGGCTCTGCTGGCATGGGTGTGGGTGGCTCTGTCCTCTGCCAGCTTTGGCAGCCTGACCAGCTCAGGCCCAGGTTCAGAGCTTTGAGTTGGCCCACCCCATAGATGAACTGCTGGAGAACAAGAAGGGGCTGTTCCTACAGATCTAAAACTTCAGGATCTCCAAGACTCAAACCAGCAGAAGGATATCCGAAGGAGTCCCAGTGAGGATCCTGTATTGATGGTGTAGCAAAGGCCAGAGGCCTTGCTTGACCAATGGGGCCATTGCAATGAACATTTGCAAGCAAACATGTGTGGGCCAAATGGCATACTAGGGGACACACTGTGACACACTACAGAGTCCACAATGATTTTTTTCTTTTGGGAGGGAAGTTGCAAGGGCAGAGGCCAGGTAGGAGAGATGAGTGGAACTTGGGTGCTGGTTGTAAAATTCACAAAGAATAAATACTTAAATAATAATAATAATTGTTGTTGTTGTTATATTTGAATTCTCTTATATTTGAATGCTTAGTCACCAGGGAATGGCACTATCTGAAAGGATTAGGAGAGGTGGCCTTATTGGAGGAAGCATCTACTTGGGGTAGACTTTGAGGTTTCAAAAGCCCAAGCCAGGACTAGTGGAGCTCTCTTCCTACCTCCTTTGCATCTGGATGCAGAAATCTAGGTCCTCCAGTATCATGTCTGCCTGCCTGCTGCCACCTTTCTTTCCATGGCTACCGCCTAACCCTCTGAAACCACAACAAGCCCCAGTTAGATGCTATCCTTTTTATGAGTTGCCATGGTGATGACATCTTTTCACAGCAATAGAACATTGACTTAGACACTATGACAGACCCAAAAGTGGTGAGATGACTAGTCACGGCTGACACCCCTAAACTGTGAGCCTGGGTGAGCTGGGTGTTCACGACTGACACCCCTAAACTGTGAGCCTGGGTGAGCTGGGTGTTCACGGCTGACACCCCTAAACTGTGAGCCTGGGTGAGCTGGGTGTTCACGGCTGACACCCCCAAACTGTGAGCCTGGGCTGTTAATGGAGTTTGCTTATCCTTGGTGTTTGTCGAAGTCACACGTTCTAAAACAGCCATCAACCCTGCTCTGTTCCTCTCCCCTCTTTTTTCCTCCCCATCTCCTCCTTTTTACCTTTTAACAAATATCGGTTGGGTGCATTTAAAATTTTGCTTATCACATTAGATGCCAACGATAAGAAAAGAAAAGGTCCTCAAAGTGTTCAAGCTTCGTTTTCTGACTTTTCCTCTCTACTCAGTCTCTGTGTTGTGCCTCCTATTTCCACTCAGGAAATGACTCCACTGTGCAGATGAGCTGCCCTGGGGACGAATCCATACTCTGCGCTTTTTTGTGCACTTTATAAAGTACTTCATACATGTTTCATGAAGTTGCATAAAAGCCATTACATTCCCTATTATAAGGGAAGGAGAAAAGGAAAGGAAGGGAGGAAGGGAGAGAGGAAGAGAGGGAGGGAGAGAGGGAGTCTCTCTTCTATTCTCTTGAGGATGGCTGTGAAGCAATGAAGCTCAGTGGAATTGCAAGAACCCTTACACATCAACACCGACAAGTGTTACTCTGTAACTTTCCGGATTGGTTAGTTATCTGTGCTTGTCAGCAGAGCAAACAGCACTCCTGGGAGGTATGACCTTTCTAGGGTGCCAGAGCTACCATCCTGACAAAACAACAAATAGAGATTGTAGCATGGCGTAGCTCCTTTGTGGCTTCTTCTTTTTCCCACCCATATTCCCACCCCCAGCGCCCAAGTTTCACTCGCTATTAAGATAGGAGAGAAGGAAGGGTAGAGAGGAGAAAAAAAGAGATCCGTGAATCTAATTTCTTTTGTTCCTTCTTCGAGCACACTATTAACATAAGCCACCTGTACTGACTAGCTTTGTGTCAACTTGGCACAAGTTGGAGCTATCACAGAGAAAGGAGCCTCAGATGAGGAAATGCCTCCATGAGATCCAGCTATAAGGCATTTTCTCAACTAGTGATCAAGGAGGGAGGGCCCAGCCCATTGTGGGTGGTACCATCCCTGGGCTGGTAGACCTGGGTTCTATAAGAAAGCAGGCTGAGCAAGTCAGGGGAAGCAAGCCAGTAAGTGACATCCCTCCATGGCCTCTGCATCAGCTCCTGCTTCCTGACCTGCTTGAGTTCCAGTCCTGACTTCCTCTGGTGGTGAACAGCAATGTGGAAGTGTAAGCTGAATAAACCCTTTCCTCCCCAGCTTGCTTCTTGGTCATGATGTTTTGTGCAGGAATAGAAACCCTGACTAAGACACCACCTAATCCCCTGTGAATGACCAACTACAGGAGATCTAGGGTTTACACACCTAGAAAAGTTCCCAGAATTTCAAACGTCACACAATTAGAAGAAATTATTTGCTGCTGATGAAAACATGCCTCTGCTAGAGCATGAGACAAACTATAGTCAGCTGCTGCAGACAATCTTACGAAGCCCCACACCTGCAATTAAAATGAAAGCACATTCTAATATTTCTTTTTTTTAATTCTTAAAATTGTCACTACAAGGGATCTCTCTTAATTTTATAATACATTAAGTTAATTAAGGCTAACTACACTGAAACTGTAGTTCTCTCTCCTCAGGTCTGCCTGCCTGAGAGTCTGACAAAGGCAGCCATGGTCACCGACAGACACCGCTGAGGCCAAATCCACAGCTATACAGAACAGTAGCCTTGTTTCTCATACAGAAGAAACGGAACTGACCAGGAGCAGCTACCGTGTCTGCTTACCTGTCCGTCTTCTCTAGCAAGAGTGGACAGGTAGTGCTCCGTCCCTCACTATCCTAAACTGGTCCTCTGTGCTCTGCATCCCTCACCTGGAACAACTCGAGACATGTCTTATAAAAGCTGGGCATAGCAGTGTGTCCTGTGGCTTGTGAGGCACACTTGGAGCACGATGACCTGCAGACCTTGGATGGGAAGGATGCTCTCTCTAGAGGATTCCGGTGGACAAGCACCAACCTCCACATCTGCGTATCATGGGGCTTCCTTAGCCCAGGATATGGAGCCAGGAGGAAAAGAGGCTCCACTCCAAGCCTGTCACCTAGACTTGTGTTCTCCTAGCCTTGGGTTGCTGCCTCCGCACAAGGCTGAGTCCTGTGAGCATGTGTCCTTTGGGTTATGGTTTTGATTTTCAGTTCTTGAGCCAAGATGGAGGAGTTGCCTTCACTGGCCCACAGATTTTTCCCACTGCCAGCAACTCTTTGTGAATATCTATTCAACACCACTAATGTGATCTATGAAGTTATCTAACTTCAGTTCTGCAAATGCCAAAAATGACTATGAGGGTTAGAGTTTGAGTCTCCAGAGTTGGGCGTGGGGGGTTGAGAGTTGGCTCAGTGATAAAGAGAACTTTTTGCTCTTGTGGAAGACCTGGGTTCAGTTCTCAGCATCCACACAGTGGCTCATAATCATCTGTAATTCCAGTTCCAGAGTACCCAATGCCCTCTTCTAGAATCTCTGAGCACCAGACATACACATGCTTGCAGACAAACACCCATACACATAACATAAAATGCAAACCTAATCCTGATCATATAAACTGGGTGTGGTGACATGTGCTCATAACCCCAGCACTGGTGAGGCAGAGTTTTGTATAAAATTTTCCTCCAGGATAAAAACCTTCCACGTTGGAGGGAAGATCTTTAGGATGCTTACAGGGAGGTTACAGACTCCATCTTGCTGTTAAGACAGGAAGTAAATCTCTTAAAAATAGTTTCAGGAAGTCCCTAAAACTGGCCAGATTCACTAGTTCCCTCCCCCTCCAAGAGGATGAAAAAGTAAAGACTGCCAAGAATTACTCGAGGACCAGCTGAGCTATTTAGAGGAGGCTTGGGCCAAGCAGACAAGAAGGAACAGATCATTGAGCTGCCTGGAAGAGGCTCAGATCAACTCAGCTACCAAGAAAAGATACCCTCCAACCTGCTGGGCTGCCTGGAGGCTGACCAGTGTGCTCCAGGTACTTCTGAAGGTTGTTATTCATGTGGAAACGGGCTTTGAGCCATTTCTGCTCCTGTAAGTAACCCCTCACCCACATTCTATAAATAACCCCTGCAAAACTCTTTGGTTTACTAAATTGGACTTTGGTGGTATCCATACTTTGGTCTGTCACATGCAGATACTTATCCATGTCTTCCCAGAACATAAAGACAAGCGGATCCCTTGGGCAGTGACCAGCCAGACTTCTCTAGTTAGAGAGCTCCAGGTCAACCAGTGAGAGACCCTGTCTCGAAAAGCAAGGTAGCTCCTGAGGAATGGCACCCAGGGGTGACCTGTGGCCTGGACATGCGACTGTACACACATACACACAACTGCAAGAACTCCTTGGAGAGACACTTCCCACTGTCACGTCACTCACCCTGGAGCAATTTGTTCTTTGTAGGGAAAGAGGAAGAGACACAGAGAGAACTCGGCATCCCAATGAACTTTTCAGATCACAAGTAGCATTCCTTGAGCCCATTCAGAGCCTAATCAGCTCGAAAGGACACATAGCTGCCACCACGAAGCTGGTCATTCTGTCACAACTAACTACCACGTGATAGCCACTGTGGATACGCTACTAGCAGGCTTACAGAGCCTTCAGCCTTCAGCTCTCATCTGCCCCACCCCCAGTGGGGGTGATTACAGGGTAACAGGGCAGTTCTCTCTACCCATTGTAGCTCATCAGCTCCATCTCCAGCTGAGGTGGCTGTCCCCACCCCCTCAGGCAGGGATTATTTGTCATTAAAATGCTGGGGCTGGCTCTGCCCTCTTTTTGCAGCCTGGATGCTGCCTACAGTGGGAGGACGGTTTCCGAAGGAAGATTAGCAGGATTAAGAAAGGTTCACATATGTTCAGTCTTACTCTTGCTGTTTACACTAGCGCAGCCTCCAGCCACCCAGGAAGCATTAAGAATATGGAGGCCAGGAAGGCTGGGATGGGAGAAAAGCTGTGTGCTTCTCCCAGGTCCACACAGAGCTGAAAACAAACGCCTGTCTAGGCCTGTTTTAAACTGGGGGGTTCCAGAGCCGTTTGCTAGAATCTTTACTTCGAGCTGTTTTTTTCTTCACTCCTTATATCAGTTGTGACAGGGAAACGTCTCAGGCAGCTCACTTATAAGGAGATGTAACTTTACCCTCACACTTGTGTGGGTTCAAAGTTCAAATGGTGTAGCAGTTTTGGCAAGAACTGGGCCTTGACGGCAACGCCTCACAGTACAGATGTTTAAGAGGAGGAACAAAAGCTTGTGGCCTAGAGTCAGAGCAGGAGAGGAAGAGGAGTCCTGGGGTCCATGTGGCCTCCTATGAGACACTCCAGTGTCCAACACCCCCTGTTTCACTTTGTATACCAAGCCTTCCATTTTAAAGCACCTTTGGGGTGACACACAAGCTAATCAATGGGATGATTCCCAGTCTAGAGCATTGTTTGTGTGATGGTGTCTTCTCTCTCTGAGGACCTTGCAGTGTATGGGAGGGGAAATGTGGAAGATTGGACTCGACAGTCTATCCTGGATGCAGGTTCGAAGAATTACACCCTGCCCAGCTACTGAGCCATGGCTCCCTACATGTGCTTGTCCTGATTGCTTTCTCAAGAAACACAAAATAGACCTAGGGTCGTGACTCCAGGGATGAGTGGGAAAACCTCTCCCCAAGTTGCGATGTTCCATTGAGTTAAGCATCTAATCGACTCAAACAGACTTCTCAGTCGTTCCCTTGGTCTGCCAAGTAATACTGCCGGGTGACAACCATAGCCACCCATGAGTGGAGGGGACATACCTAGAAACTCAAGCAATCCTTGAGAATGAGAGCTTGGTTTTCTGGTTTTACAGTTACAAATGGTGAAAATGAGCCACAGCCAGGAGAAGCCATAGCCCAGTTCAGCACAGGTGACTGTGCTTAGCAGAGCCATCTAAGTCCTGAGCCACCCTGTTAAATGCCAGGTCCTGACGCCATGGTTTGGAATCTGGGAGTATGGTGCAGCCCAATCTGGTGCCAGCTGTCCCCAGAACAGTTTCTACTCAATATAGACACCCTGGAACTTGGGCCTCCACCTGACACAGATCCACCAGAACTTATAAGGGGGTAGGAAGAAGAAAGGAGGAAGCGGCTCCTCACTCCCATGACTGCACACATCCCTCTACAGCTGAAGTACCACAGTGAAGGAACAGACTAGCATGCACTCTCTGTAGATGGCAACCCTGGCATGTTGGTACAGCCGTGATTCAGCACAAGGCCATGCAGAGTCTCAGCCTGTACATCCCTGAACAAAGATTCATCTGATTCCTGAAGGTTCCTGCCATTGGAGAAACAATAGTTGGGACCCAGCATCCTCTTCTCCTCACAGAGGATGGAGGATAGAGGTGAGCACCCCTCCCCCAGCCTCAGTCCACTCCCGTGTAGTACGTACAACTGGACCCATTGCAGCTGTTACTTTTCAGTCAACTTGACACAAGCTAGGATCATCTGGGAAGAGGAAACATGAATTGAAAAACTATCCGTGGGCAAGTCTGTGGGAGCATCTTCTCAATTGATAATTGATGTGGGAAGGACCAGCCAACTGTGGGTGGTGAACATTTCTAGAGAGGTGGTCCTGAATTGTATAAAAAACAGGTTGAGCAAACCACGGGGAACAAACAACACCCCTTCGTGCCTCTGCTTCAGTTCCTACCTCCTGGCTCCTGTCCTGCTTGAGTTCATGATTTCCCTCAGTGATGAACAGGGATGTGGAAGCTTAAGCCAAACAAACTTCTCCTTCCCGAGTTGCTTTTGGTCATGATGTTTATCCCAGCAATAGAATGCTAACTATGACACCTCCCCAGGATAGATATATAGTCTGGGCCTGGCCACAGATGTCCAACTAGTCTGGAACCAGTATATATTTTGAGGAGCCAGTTGTTTGGAGGTGAAACTCTCCAGTTTTAATCATCAGATCGGTGGAGCAGAAGCCCGGTGCCGCTGTTTCAAAAACACCACCAAGGGAAGCAGGGGGAAGAGTTCCGGGTGAGAATCCAGCAAACAAACAGTGCTCGCTAGAGTCTAACCACACAGGAGGGAAAAGCCAAGTTATCCATTGCATCTGCTGCCATATTGCTTTTGCTTCAGCAGTTTCCAGAGGGCCAGGCATTACAGAAGGGATGCTAATTAGTCCAGGGTTTCCTGAATGCCAAGGTTGAGCTCTGACCACGTTGTCTTCTGTATTCTTTAAAATCTATGGCTTTCTGATGATAGGAACCAGGGTGCCACCTTCACCTGCAGGATGCTTCTGGCAACTTCACCAGTCCAGCCAGGACACTGACCAGGGGCCGTTCAAGTCTTTATGCAATGGTTAAGCCACCACATGACATTTCTCCTTTGCATGAGGATGCCAAGTACATTTGAGTGCCATGGTCTTCCTCCAAAGTTCACAGTGTGAATCACCACCCTGAGCCCAGGGAACAACTTTGTAAGAGGGTTGTCATAAAAGGACCAAAGTGGGCAATGATGACAAGCCAGCCCTGGGTAGGTAGGATAAGGCAGGGACTCCGTTGGATTCTGTGACCTCCGACTTTCAGTTTACTGGGCTCCCTTCCATTTGTGAAGCTGAGTCAGAGGGGCTGTGGGTGAATCCTGGCTGCATCATGCACTGGTCCCATCAATTAGGGGACTCATGTTTTATAACCGTTCTGTTTTGATACCCTTGTATATAGTTCGGGTTTTTGATTGTTTGGCTTGTTTTTCAGAATCAAGAGAGGTCATAACGAGTTGCTGATTTAAGTCCTACATCTTGGGCTGCTCTGTCCTGGGGACAGATCCCCATCACTTAGGACATAATCATTAAGTTCTGAGCTTGGGCAACAAGGGGTGATCATCCCACGTGTCCAAGACATGCAGGAATCTCTTCCCACACTAGCTTAAGAAAAGAGACTAACTCTCAAGCACAGGGCTATGATGCTGTTCACTAAAACATACATACATATTTTTATAGTTTGTTTTCCCAGAAGTTCACCAAATAATCTTGTAAAATGTAACACTAATGTGAACTAAGAGGTGTGGATCTATTGACTATACTCAGATATTCCCTTGCTTGCCGGGAGCATGGAAAGAAAAAGGAAATGCTAAGCTTCCCAAGTGAGCTTCTGTCGCTTCCTGTCAAAATCGGAACACAGTAAGGATAAGGTCAGAGCCATCATGGTCTAGTCCCTTTCCCCAAAGCCCTGCCTCTGGTAGAACCACATTAGTGATCAACCCTCCATGGCTCAAACCAGGGCTGTACATTGGACCGTCCGGGTCTTTCAGAGGAACTGCCCGGTATGTATGGAAGCCATACGTTTGCAGCACTCCATAGAAAGACATCATTACCCTGCTCCGGTTGCCGGCGTCAGTCTCTGGATAATGAGTAAGCTGTTTAGAGTCTCGAACTGTTTACGTGGCATTTCAATAAGTAATGCAGAGATTCAACAACATTTCCATATTCCTCTTTTAAAGCTTGACAGGCCCCTGCCTTAATCCAAGCTCTTTGGCATTTATTACTGTTTGTTACACTAACAAGTAAGATTATGGGAATTCTAATGAAGGCTTCCAGTGAAAAAGTCCGTGATTAAAATGCCATAATAACAGTTGTGTGCATTTATGTGCCTGATTACCATAATCTATTTAGCACAAGTAAACACACAAACAGAAGGAGAAAGCCCACTGACACTTCGGCTAAGGGGGAGTTTGAAATGCGAGGGAGGCTATGTAAATATGAAAATGTCTTTGTGTATTCTTTTCATCTCTCTCCTTTCTCATCCTGCTTTCTATTTCCCCCCCCCCCTTCTTTTCTGTTTGCTAATGAGGAGACATACCATCCCATGTGGTCCCTGCTCGATCAGGCTGGGGTACATTTTGGGGCCATCTGCTGGGGCCAGCATCCTAAACAATGCCACCCAGAAAGTGCTGGATATACTTGCAGCCACCTTTGACACCACAGAATAGAAGAAATGAGACCTCAGATGACGGCCTTTGATGTGTTCACTCTGAACACGTAATTCAGCTGCTACTCCATTAATACAAGGCCCAGACAAGCACGGCCATCCTGTGCCCTGCCCCCCTCCCCCGCAAACACCACATTGTCAACAAATTAAAAGCGATCGGTCCAGGTTTCCAAATTAGCCTCCCTCCGTATCTCTGCCGGCTTCGTTATTTTTAATTCTACATAAAATGCCAGGCTAAGGCAGAATGCCTTCCCTACTGGGCTGGGAGGGGGAGTGTGGGAGGAGGGGGGATCTCGGGAAAACTTTCCTGAAAAGTGAAATTGGATGTTTTGGAATAAAACCAGGGTGATGGGGTGGGTGGGGACAGTCCTGCTTGGGCAATAACGCCAAGACATTTGCCAGACTCCCAAGTGCATTTGCAGGAAGAAAACGACCGAGGGGCATTTATGATTTAACAGAGGAAATAATTTTTCAAAACCTGAACAGGCAGGTAGCTGGCTTCACCAGAATGAAGACAAAAGAAGATCTGAGGAAACATACTCTGAAGAAAAAAAACAAAACAATTATTTGGGTTAACAGAGGAAAAACTAAATGTTTGGAATCAAATCCAGCTATGTCCCGGGAATCATCACATTCACCATTGTTTATAAATCTATCTTTGCTTTATTTCCCCTCAGAAGCTTTAATTAGATTTTTGCCCTGGGTGTGCCTGCAGAAGTTCACATGTCCTTACAAATGGACAGACACGTGCACGTGCATTCATGTGAGGGTCACAGGTCAGTCTTGTCACTCCTCAATTGCTATCCACCTGCTTTTTGTGACAGGGTCTCTTAGTGGGACCCGGGACTCACAAATTAGTCTGGGCTGACTAGCTGGCAGCCTACTGTCTCCTCCTCTCTGAACTGGGATTGTAAGTGTGTGCCACCATTTCTGGATCTTTTACAAGGACTCTGGGGATCAAAACCAGGCCTTGTACATGCTCAATAGGTGTTGGACTGACCATGCTCTCCCTTTAGCCTGCCCAACAGCTCTGAGGTACACAAACACTAATTTGTAAGGAGCATGAACAAGCTACCTTTTGGTTTTTAAGCTTTTGCTATGTTGCCAAAGCTTTCTGCTGGTGATTGTATTTGATCCTCTCAGTAAACCCATGAGAAGATGCTGTGACCGGTGAGGAAACAGTGACAGAGGCTGAGTAACAGGCACAATGACTAAAGTTTAAAAAGAGCAGAAACCAGACAAACCGCAGAGTTTACGGATCACGGGTCTGCTTTACGGGTGTGCCGCTTGCTCTCCCAGTGGGGCTCCTCACTGTAGGAGCAGGGGCCACACCCATCTCTGCATCCTGCCTCAAGGACCCTTTTCTCCTTCTGGGTTTCTCCTCTAGCCTTAATAGGAAAGGAGGTGCCTAGTCTCACTGCAATTTGATAGCAGGGCTGCTTGCTCCATGGGAGGCCTGCCCTTCTCTGAAGAGATTGGGAGGCGTGGATGGGAGGTCTGGAGAGAGGTAGGAGGGAGGGACAAGGCCAGAAGAAGAGGAGGGAGGGAAAACTGAGATGTAATAAGTAAGTCAATCAATCAATCAATATTTAAAAAAAAAATTGTGCATCTTAGTGGGAAGAAACAATATAGCCTGGTGTCTGACTCATAGCAGTGGGAGCTGATGCTCACTGTGACTCAATATGAAAATAATAACCATGTCATTATTCTTAGACGAGATCACTGCTTCCATTCCTGCATGGTCTAGTATGGTTACCAGGCATTTTTAATGAAAACAATTTTTTTTAAAGAAGCCACAGGGTACACACAATGACTGCCCTGCACACGCTTTACCTGCACATGCGACAGAGGCCGCCAGCCAGCATGGCCAACGACCATCTGCACCAAATACCCACAGGGGTGGGTTAAAGAGATCGCCATCCCCCTAATTTGACCAATTTGGCATTCGGGGAGCTGTCTGTCCGCTCCCGCCTTGGGAATTTTTAAACAATGGGTTGAGAGTGAGCTGAAGGGAGGCAGCCAGTATTTCGGAATCAAGCTAATAAACGTGAACATCTGTGAGGCCGACCATGCGCGTAGTGAGGCCGACCATGCGCGCAGTGAGGCCGACCATGCGCGTAGTGAGGCCGACCATGCGCGCAGTGAGGCCGACCATGCGCGCAGTGAGGCCGACCATGCGCGTAGTGAGGCCGACCATGCGCGCAGTGACGATGGACCCTCCTCACGGACGAGCGTAACTGTCCACCTCAGCAGGGGTCTGTCCTCGGCCAGCAGCTCCGTGGCGGCTCCTCCTGCTCCTGCTGCGGTAGTGTGTAGCGAGCAATCTAGCACTCGGGCTTGAGGCCCCGGACAGCACCAATGGACACAGCACCATACTCCACAGGCTTCCTCATGCACCTCCAAACCCAGCGCCCCGCGCCCCGTTTTTCTCCTCAGATGGAAATGCAGGTGACTCTGTGTCCATGTCCCCAGAAGCTCAGACAGCCAACAGAGCCCTAAGCTCCTTTGTACCTGCACTTGACCATGGCGGGGCGAGTCACCAAGCCTTGATTGGCTCTCCCCTCATCTCTGCATGCAGGCCACTGGCCGAGGCCGTGTCAGTCTGTGAGGGGTTGGGAAGCAAGTACCACAGGCTGAGGGGTCTAAATGGCAGATGTCTGTCTCTGTAATTACACAAGATCACATGTTCTCGTTCTCCTGGGTTTGTAGAGGGCTGCCTCCTTCACGTGTGCTTCACGATCAGCCATCCATACCTACATATGTCCAGATGTCCATACTGCTCTTTACACTGATTTCTTGAGACTTTTATACACGAGTACTATATCTGCATCATTTCTACCTCAGATTCTTCCAACTCACCCCATGCCCCACAGCGCCCCTCAGATTCATGACCTTTTATTAGTTTAGTTGTTATTATTATCTATGTTTGTGAGTGTGAGTGCACAAGTGTGTATGTGAGTGTATTTACATGTGTGTATATGAGTGTGTGTGCAGGTGTGTGCATGACTATGTATATGCAGGTGTGTACATGAGCATGTATTGAGGGTGTATATATGTGTGTGTGCACATGAGTGTGTATGTGAGTGTGTGTACATGTTTGTATACATGAGTGTGTATGTGAATGCATGTACCTGTGTGTGCATATAAATGTATATGTGAATGTGCATAGTGTGTGTCCACATGAGTCTATATGTGAGTGTGTGTACATATGTGTACATGACTGTGTGTGCATGTGAGTGTGAGTGTGTGTGTGTGTATGAGTGGGTGTAACCTGCTGAGCCATTTCAGTGCTGTTTATATCTACATGCATTAGGGGTAAGCTTGGTTACCTTTTGTGAAAGTGAAATCCAATGGCTAAGGAAACCATATCCATGGGATAACCTACCTTGGGGCTTATTCTTGGAAGGGATTCTCTGATCAGGGGTCCATTTCTTTCTCTAAGCATCCACTAATTGCCTATAGATCTTCATCTAGGGGTGAAGCCTTGGGAGATTTCTCCCATCCACTGGGATGTCAACTGATGTGGTCCTTGTGTGGATCTTGTTCTGGGCAGCCATATTAATATTTGATAGGGGCAGCTTCCTTGCCATGGGTAGAAGACATTTTGTCACAGATGTTTTACTCCTCAGGTCTCACAGTCTTTCTGTCCCCACTTCTGTAAGGCTCTCTGAGTTCTAGGTGATGGGTTGCATAGTAGATGCACCAGTTGGGAACAGGCAGCCCTCCGTGCGTTTCAAATGCTTGTGGCTTTTTGTAACAGCCTCTGCGGCAAAAAGAAGCTTCTTTGATGAGGGGTGAGAGCTATGCTGAGCGGTGATGTAAGCACGGGTGTGTCCAGTGCAGCTGTGAATTAGCTGGGGTTAGAAAAGCAGCAGTAGTAATTTGTCCTCTAGGGCTCATGTTCGTCACCCCTGGGTAGTAAGCTAGGTTCCCAGTCCCAGGCATAAATTGCTTCTTTTTGAGCAGGCGTTAAGTCCAGCTAGATAGCCATCAGTTATCCCCAAATAGAAGAGCCATTATTGCCACCTTGGTACAATGCCAAGTAGGTCCCTGCTGTGGTCTGCAGGCCTCACAGAGGGGTGGGACTACTGACTGCTTTTCTCCCTGGCACCTTCAGAAACTTGGGGAGTTTTAGTCCCCAGGGAGGAGGTGTTCAGCTCAGCGCCCACACAGTCCTCCAATGCTGTGTCCAGAGGGCGTGGGGTCCTCAGTAGAAGAGTCTCACCTTCAAGTTTTTTGGAGGCAGCCAGGAGCAACAGCAACAGCCTATACTGTTTGGGGAGGGAATCTCTTGGACTCTCTGACCTAAGCCTGGCACTGGGAATTTGGTTACTCTGTGGCTCTTGGGGCAAACATCATCACCCTAGGTGGTATAACTTAATTGAAACTATTTACTTCCTCTACGGTAAACTTATATGTTGTTGTATCTGTTCTTAAGTACAAATGAGGGCTGGAGGGATGGCTCAGTGGTTAAGAGCACTGAATGCTCTTCTAGAGGTCCTGAGTTCAATTCCCAGCAACCACATGATGGCTCACAACTATTGTAATGGGATCCAATGCCCTCTTCTGAAGACTACTACAGCATATATATATATATATATATATATATATATATATATATATATATATATATATATATATATATATATATATATATACCTTCTCCAAAATTTACCATATAATCAGTCACAAAACAAGCCTTAATAGATATAAGGAGATTGAAATACTCCCATGAATCCTATCAGATCACCATGTCTGAGGCTGGTCTTTAATAATACACATGAAAACTAAAAATGCTCTATTAAATGATAGCATGGTCAAAGAAGAAATAAAGAAAGAAATTAAGGATGTTCTAGAATTTAATGAAAATGAAAACACAACATACCCAAACCTATGCGATGCAATGAAAGCAGCACTGAGAGGAAAACTTATACCTCTGAGTGCTTCCAAAAAGAAACTGGACAGAGCATACACTAGCAACTTGACAGCACAGTTGAAAGCTCTAGAACAAAAGAAAGCAGATACACCCAAGAGCAGTATATGGCAAGAAATAATCAAACTCAGAGCAGAAATTGACCAAATAGAATCAAAAAGAACCATTCAAAGAATCAACAAATCCAAGAGCTGGTTCTTTGAGAAAATTAACAAGATTGATAAACCCTTAGCCAGACTAACTAGAGGGCAAAGAGAGAGTATCCAAATCAGCAAAATCAGAAAGGAAAGTGGAGACATAATAACTGAAACTGAGGAAATTCAAGAAATCATCACATCCTACTACAAAAGCCTATACTCAACAAAGCTGGAAAATCTGAAGGAAATGGATGAATTCCTAGACAGATACCAGATACTAAAGTTAAACCAGGACCAGGTAAACCATCTAAATAATCCCATAACACCTAAAGGAATAGAAGCAGTGATCAAAAACCTCCCAATCAAAAAAACCCAGGTCCAGATGGGTTCAGTGCAGAATTCTAATCAGACATTTATTGATGACCTAATACCAATACTCTCCAAACTATTCCACAAAATAGAGTCAGATGGAACACTACCTAACTCATTTTTTTGAGGCCACAATAACCCTTGTTCCTAAACCACACAAAGACTCAATTAAAAAAGAGAACTTTAGACCAATCTCACTTATGAACATTGATGCAAAAATACTCAACAAAATCCTTGCAAGCCAAATCCAAGAACACATTAAAATGATCATTCACCATGATCAAGTAGGCTTCATCCCTGGGATGCAGGGATGGTTTAATATACAGAAATCCATCAACATAATCCACCATATAAACAAACTCAAAGAAAAAAAAACATATGGTCATCTCACTAGATGCTGAGAAAGCATTTGACAAAATTTAACACCCCTTCATGTTAAAAGTCTTGGAAAGAACAGGAATCCAAGGCCCATAACTAAACATAATAAAAGCAATATATAGCAAACCAATAGCCAACATCAAACTTAACAGTGAGAAACTTGAAGCAATCCCACTAAAATCAGGGACTAGACAAGGATGCCCACTCTCCCCCTACCTATTTAACATAGTACTGGAAGTCCTGGTCAGAGCAATTAGACAGAAAAAGGAAATCAAAGGGATACAAATTGGAAAGGAAGAAGTAAAAATATCACTGTTTGTAGATCACATGATAGTGTACATAAGTGACCCCAAAAATTCCACCAGAGAACTCCTACAGCTGATAAACAAGTTTACAAAGTGGCTGGATATTAAAAAAACTCAAATAAATCAGTAGCCTTCTTCTACTTAAAGGACAAATATGCTGAGAAAGAAATTAGTGAAAAGATGCCCTTCACAATAGTCACAGACAATATGAAATACCTTGATGTGATTAATTTTAGGGCAAAGAGAGAGTACCCAAATTAATAAAATCAGAAAGGAAAATGAGGACATAATAACTGAAACTGAGGAAATTCAAGAAATCATCAGATCCTACTACAAAAGCCTATACTCAACAAAGCTGGAAAATCTGGATGAAATGGATGGCCATCTTACCAAAAGCAATCTACAGATTCAATGCAATCCCCATAAAAATTCTAACCCAATTCTTCATAGAGTTGGAAAGAGCAATGTGCAATTTCATCTGGAATAACAAAAGACCTAGAATAGCGAAATCTATCCTCAACAAGAACACATCTGTGGGAATCACTATCCCTGACCTCAAGCTATATTACAAGGCAATTGTGCTGAAAACTGCATGGTACTGGTACAGAAATAGGCAGGTGGATCAATGGAATAGAATAGAAGATCCAGAAATGAGCCCTCACACATATGGTCTCTTGATTTTTGACAAAGGAACTGTAAACATTCAATGGAAAAAGGACAGCCTATTCAACAAATGGTGTTGGTCCAACTGGCACTCAGCATGAAGAAGAATAAAAATAGACCCTTTCTTAACTCCTTGTACAAAGCTCAAGTGCAAGTGGATCAAAGATCTCCACATTAAACCAGGTACACTGAAACTATTAGAGGAGAAAGTAGGAAAAACCTTAGAACACATAGGCACAGGAGAAAATTTCCTGAACAAAACACCAATGGCTTGTGCTCTAAGGTCAAATATCGACAAATGGGACTTAATGAGATTGCAAAGTTTCTGTAAGGCTAAGGACACTGTCAAGAAAACAAAACGGCAGCCAACATATTGGGAAAAGATCTTTACCAACCCCACATCTGATAGAGGCCTAATATCCAAGGTATACAAAGAACTCAAAAAGAGAATCAAACAATTCTATTAAAAATGGGGTACAGAGCTAAACAAAAAGTTCTCTATTGAGGAATATCAAATGGCTGAGAAGCATCTAAGGAACTGCTTGACATCCTTAGTCATCAGGGAAATGCAAACCAAAACAACCCTGAGATTGCACCTCATACCAGTCAGAATGGCTAAGATCAAATCTTCAGATGACAGCAGATGCTGGCGAGGATGTGGAGAAAGAGGAACACTTCTCCACTTTTGGTGGGGTTTTAAACTGGTACAACCGCTCTGGAAAGCATTCTGGTGATTCCTCAGAAAATTGGACATAGTACTACCTGAAGATCCAGTTATTCCACTTCTGGGCATATACCCCAGAGATGCTCCAACATACAACAAAGACATATGCACCACAATGTTCATAACAGCCCTATTTATAATAGCCAGAAGCTGGAAAGAACCCAGATGTCCTTCAGTAGATGAACGAATACAAAAGTTGTGGTATATTTACACAATGGAGTACTACTCAGGAATCAGAAACAATGACTTTATGAAATTCTTAAGAAAATGGATGCATCTAGAGAATATCATCCTGATTGAGATAACCCAGTCACAAAATAACAGACATAATATGCAGTCACTTGATAATTGGATACTAACCCTAGAAAGCTCTGAATACCCCAGAAACAACTCTCAGACTGTATGAAGTTCAAGAAAAACAAAGGCCAAAAAGAAAGAAAAAAAGAAAGAAAGAAAGAAAGAAAGAAAGAAAGAAAATGAAAAACCATTATGCTTATCTTTACACACCAAGAAAACTTTGACTATTTCCAGGTTACATCTTGTTTTACATGTACTTTATGCTCATTGTAACTAGAAGATTTTAATACATACTATCAAACCTTTAAAGAAAATCAAGTACTGACAAAAATTTATTCATCTAGTTTTATGCAAAACTGCTTTTAAAATCTGTACATTTATCTCTGTTTTTTTAAAAATAAAGTTGTTCAATTAAAAAAGAAAAACAAAGCCATGAAACTTGCAGGTAAATAGATGGAAGTAGAAAATATCACACTTAGTGAGGTAACTCACACCCCAAAAGACAAATCCTGCATGTTCTCTCTTATTTGCAGATGTGTGCATATCACCTGAAGTAATTGTAGATGCCAAGAAAGTAAAGGGACCATGGTGGTGGGAAGGGACACTGACTTCCTCATGGAAAAGCCGTGGTCACGTTCGACGACGAGTCCATCCTCATTTTAACTTAACGAAGCACCACGTCCCCCTGTACAGTTGGTGTCAACAAGGACTCCAGTGTAAAATGGTAGGAAACACAGTTGAGCCCTGCTCTTCTCCCGTATCAACAACAGCCAAGCCCTGAATGTTGCATGAACTCCTGTAAGGTCCCGTGTTTTCCAAGCTATGTAATACCCATGTATTACCCATGTATTACTCCTCCTGCTAGAAAAAAAAAGCTAATGCATGGTCTGTTTTCAAGAAAATGACCACGACCTTCTTTCAACTCAAGGCAGTCTCTCGGGCACAGTTCCACCACCGGCCTCTCTTATTGTTGCTATGGAGATGAAATACTTGAGGTAACCAACTTTAAAAAGATCTACTCAACTCATAGTTTGGGGGGCTCACCTCTAAAACCAGGCAGCTTTGCCATGTTGGCTTCTAGAAAGGATAGCAGTTGGCAAGGATGGGAACACGCGCCAGAGAGCAGGGCCTTGGGCGCCTGCCCCCGGAGTGCTTTTGGCTCAGCTTCTACCCGTGTGCCCTGATCCTGTGTTGGAAAGAAAGAGGACCACCCTTATCTTTTCCAGAAATTTCTTCTTAGACTTTCATCTGTCCTGATGCTCAGACCACCTTGTCATAGCAACAGAGAGAGCATCATTACTTAACCTGAGTCAAACATTGCAGCCGAGAAACTTTAATTATTATCATTGAATTCTTATTATTGGATTCTTACTATGGCAGACCTGCTGTTCTTCTCCATAATCATTTTCCCCCTTCAGCGTAAATCCTGAGAACTTTGAGGCTGGGTATGACTTCACCCTTGGTATTAGGTAGGATTCAGGCTCAGTTGACATAATGGTGACACTTGCTGCAGAGGTGTACCCCTTCAGGTATTCCAAAGAGCTGTAGTCAGCTTTCAGAACCACCACCTTTGGTTTCCATGAGGTTTAACTGCATCAGAAGACTCCATAAAACTGTGGCTTACGTGAAGTACAGGATGCCCACCTACAACTCATAGACCCCAATAAGCTAAATAGCAAGAGGATCCAGGGAAGGGTGCTTGGATCTCACTCAGAAGGGGAAATGTAGAGCCTTCAGAGGTGAAGGGAGGGAGGGAACTGTGTGGGAGAGGGGATGTGGAGGAGAACAAGGAACAGGGTTTGGGGGTATCAGGTAGGGAGAGGGCCAGGAGAGTGAATGGAAATCAGCAGCGGGGAGGAGACATCTCTAAATTGTACCAGAGACCTGGGGTGGGGGAGGCTCCAGGGAGTCTATGAGGGTGACTCTAACCAAGATTCCTAGCAGTAGGGAAGATGGACCCTGTAGTGACCACCTTTGGTAGCCAGGCTGGACTCCCAGGGAAAGATAAGGAAACCAATCCACCCACAGAACCCTAGACCCAAAATTGGTCCTGCCTCCAAGAAGTGCAGGAACAAAGAGCAGAGGCTGAAGGAATGGACAACCAATGACCGGCCCACCTCAGTGGACAACCATGGAGACCCATCGCATGGGCAAGAACCAGTCCCTGACACTATTGAAAATACTCGGCTATGCTTGCACACAGGAGCCTAGCATAACTGTCCTCTGAGAGTCTCCACCCATCACCTTACGGAAACAGATGCAGAAACCCACAGCCAAACATTAGATGGTGCTCAGAAAAGTTGGGAAAGGATAGAGGAACCAGGAGGGGACAGGGACTCTGCAGAAAGACCAACCTGGACCCTTGAGGAAGCACCAGAGACTGAAGCACCAACCAAAGAGCAGACACGGGCTGGACCTAGGCCCCCCCACACACATATGTAAGCAGATGTGCAGCTTGGTCTTCATGCAAGTCCTGCAACAGTTGGGGCAGCGGCTTACTGAGAACAGAGGACTCAAAGGTCCCAAGCACCACTGTTGACATCCTGTTCCCTTTTCTTCTCATGCTCTTTTATACATGGTTCCTAGCCGTATAACCCGGGATCCTTTCGGCCCTGAACCAATGCTTCCTCCCTCTGCTGCTTGCCCACCATACTTCCCTATACACTCGACAGTGCAGACAGCAGCAGGGAGACACAGTCCCCAATCTGTTCACGTGCTCCAAGGCCTGTCCCGTGCAGGAAGCACTGCAGATGTGTAGGTTCCACGGACAGTACTTGCCCACTGCACATGACTTGGGGGCCAGTGGCTTGCTCAGACTCCCTGTTGGCTCTCCTCTATTGGCTGCCTTCACAGATTAGTTGGTTATCTTTAAACTCAAATTTGCTTAGGTTCTCAGGACACTGGAACAATAGAGCCAGATTCTTGGCCAAAACATCACAGGAGTGGCTTCTAGCCCAGTCCCCAGTAGAGTCCTCATTCCCTCTGAAATCTCGTGGATCCCAGGCCTTCACAGTCCTCGTTTTTCTCTGCACTCTGGTCTTCTAAGCTCCCACTAGAACGCTTCACCGATGTCTCCCTTCAGCTTTCTAGGGCTCTGTGAGTCCAAATTCAAACCTCATCCATGCCCCTCTCACAAACCAGTTCCGAAGGCCTAAATACCACATCGTCAAATTTATTACAGCAATAACCCCACTCCTGGTACAAACTTCTATAAGTTTTTTTTTTTCCTGTTGCTGTGGTTTAAGTATTCTAACAAAGTAACTTAATAAGAAAGGCCTTGGAGCTGGAGAGATGGCTCAGGGGTTAAAAGCACTGACTGCTCTTCCAGAGGTCCTGAGTTCAATTCCCAGCAACCACATGGTGGCTCACAACCATCTGTAACGGGATCTGATGCCCTCTTCTGGTATGTCGGAAGACAGCTACAGTGCACTCACATACATAAAATAAATGAATAAATCTTTTTTAAAAGGAAAAGAAAGCCCTTGTTTTAGTGACAGTTCAAAGGTTAGTCCATCATGGTGGAGAAGCCAAGGAGGCAGAGCATGAAGCAGGCACCTCCCACTCACAATCAGAAAGCAAAGAAGACACAGTTACTTATGCTCAGCTCCCTTTCTCCACCCCGGGGCCAGGTTCACCACCTCCATCAAGGTAACCCCACCCCCCACCCCAGACTTTTCAGAGGCCCATATCCCAAGAGACTCTAGATCTTGTCAAGTTGTTAGCTGTAACACTAACCATTACAACACCTTAATTATCTTAAATGGATATTGGGGGGCAAAAATCATAATTTTAAGGTTTTTATTTGTTTTGTTTAGTGGGGAGGCACATGCCCACCACAGAACTTACATGTGGGTCAGAGGACGGCTCTAGGGAGCTGGTTCTCTCCTGCCACCTTGTGGCATCGAGGGTGGGACTCAGGACATCAGGCACTTGAGTGTCTACCCAGGGACAGTCCCTGGCCTTATACTGGGAATCTTGATGGCAGCATTTTTAATGTAATATTTGCAAGTAAAGACGCTGTGTCTTTTGTTTCCAGTGGGAGTTAAGGGATGGCGTGTAACACAAAAGTTTAATAAATAATCTGCTAATTGTTTGCCTAAGACAAATATTCCTCGGCTAATAAAATGCTGCGACACACTTGCATTACCCTGTTCAGCATTCTTGGGAGAGCCATTGGTAAATCTTTGAAAGGACTGAGAATGGTACCAGCTGTTGGATTCCGTTGCACCAGGTGTGGAAGCCCGTAGTGATTTATAGCTCAGTTCTTTGAAGGATTGAATTAACATTTGGTTCTGTTCTGTGAAGCCACAGCAACCACCGTTCAAATGGGAGATCACACTTTTTTCTGGACTCAGAAAGTAAGAACTAAGCATTGAAATTAGCCGTCGGCCAGGCAACCCGCCTCATACATTAGGACATCAGTTGGGGTTGGAACAGTTAAGTGACAATTTATCAACAGCTATCAAAATTACAAGTGCAGAGACTATGGCACAATGATAACTAGCTTATGAGGTAATGCGTTACAGCATTGTTTATATTAGCAAAAAGTTGAAAACAACCTAAATATGCATACATGTCTTTTGCCATGGAAACAACACAAATATGCATACATATCTTTTGACATACAGATCAAATAAATAATGGTGTAGACATATGGCAGAAAGGATTTTCATGTTAAGGAATCATTAAACACACTACTAAGAAGAAATTTCCAAATAACTACTAACGGGGGAGGAGGGGAGGGAGCAGATGTGTACCATATGCATGCAGTACTCCTAAAGTCCAGAAGAGGGCAATAGATATCCTAGGCCAAGTCATTGTTAGTTTTGTGAGTGCTGGGAATCAAACCCAGGTCCTCTGGAACAGCAGCTAGTGCTGTTAACCATTAAAACATTGCACCAGCTCCTACACACATTTTTAAATGAAATTTTTATATGGAAATTGGTTGTACTAAATGATAGCATCGGTATAAAAAGGGAAATGGGGTATATCTACTCATTTTTGCATAGGTTACATTGGAAAGATAGACCAGAAGTGATCATCTTTAATCCCAGTGCTCAGGAGGCAGAGGCAGGCAGGCTTCTACAAGTTTAAGGTCTACATAGTGAGTTCCAGGCCAGCCAGGGGTACCCAGGGAGATCCTGTCACACATACAAAAAGTTGTATTTGTTTAGTTATATTTTATGCTTGTGGGTGTTTTGCTGAATTATCTACTACATTCATTCAGTGTCCATGGAGGCCAGAAAAGGGCACTGGAGCTCCAGGAAGTAGAGCTACTGACCATGGAGAGTAGCCCTGTGGTTGCTGGGAATCAAACCCAGGTCCTCTGGAACAGCAGCCAGTGCTCTTAACAACTGAGCATCTCTCCAGCTCCAAGAAGTGGATTTTTCATTGTTTTTTGTTGTTGTTACTGTTGCTGCTGCTGCTGCTGCTATTTTGAGACAAGGTCTCTATTATGTGGAACTGGTTCTATTTCTGAATGTCAATAAATTGGGAGGGGTGGAGAAATAGCTTAGTGGTTAAGAGCACTAGCTGCTTTTCCAGAAGCCTGGATTTGGTTCCTAGCACCCACATTTCAGGTCACAACCATCTAAGTACAGTCCCAGGGTATCTGACGCCTTCTTCTATTCTCTGTAGGTACCATATGCATGTGACATGTGACATGCAGGCAAAACACCTATACAAATTTTTAAATTTTAATTCTTTAAAAATGTGTGCAGTTCATGCACGAGTGTACAGATGTGCATGTGTGACCCCAGTGTTGAGATTAGAGGTGTACACTGCTATATCTGGCTTTATCTTTCATATCAATGCCACGGATCTGAAGACTTGTGTGGCAAGCATTTTACTGAATGAACCCTAATTATATGAATAATTACCTCTTCAAAAGCAAGCAAATCTAAAAGAACAATAACTAATCAACTTCGTCTGTACACACACAGAGAGAGAGAGAGAGAAATGGAAAGCTTGGATTCTTGAGTTACAATGGTGAAGATGAGCATAGCTGTGAACTTCAGGTGACATCTTGGAAAAGTGGAGTTGTGCCCTGTCATCTGGGGCTCAAGCAGCCTCGATTCTCCATTCTTGGGGACACAGAAACAGAAGAAACATGGTCATAGTTTCATGGGGAGAACCTGTCCTCCTTTGCCTGAGTGGATTTCCCAGTCCCCTGCTCACCTTGACGGGGACCTCCTGATCTTCCAGCAATCAAGACTACAGACCGAAAATTGTGCCTTGGCCATCAGCCCAGAGGAAGGCTGTCTAGTTCTTAAGGGAATACTCGTCCCATTAGCCAACCCAAGTCATTTAAACCTCATGGGATGGACTTTCCAATCCCACCCAACACCACTTTAACAGATCTTCAAGTGGTGGGTTCTGGAACTCTTTGGATGATTGGAAAGGGGAGAGAATCTTGTCAGCCCTAGAATAGCCTGGAAGACTCAAGGACCTTAGGAAAAGCCAAGGACAGACTATGAAAAATTAGACTCTGCTCCCTCAAACTCCACTATACCCAAGGATCACCTGGGGTCCCCTTTAATGTAGTTTATTTCAGTTCTAAGTGGGCCTGTGACAACAAGCACCCTTGTCCAAAGATCTCATGCCCCTGGAGAGGCCTTAGCTGCTTGGGGACAGGGGTGGGGTGGGGGCGGGGTGTGTCCTCCTAAAGCTCTCAGCTAACCTGAAGGGCTCCTTGCTAAAACGGGGTAAAGCCAAAAATAAAATTCAGGTAAGTGTGTTAGAAGGCAATGGCCAACAGAACCGAAAGGGGGAAGTGGGGCGTAAGAACAAAAGAATGATGAACCGCAGTCTCAGTTCTCTCCCTGCACCCTTCTCCATGATTCTGGGCTTCTGCCACCACCCCTGCAAAGCGAAGCTACTGCTGACCGTGGATCTGGAACAGTGACGTTTGTGGCATCCTCAGACTCCTGCACTGAATGGCTCTGGTGGCCAGAATTCCAGGTGGCTCCAGATTCGTACAAGTCTATAGGTCCCCATCCAGAGGCCTGGTGTTCAAGAACTTTCCCTCACTCAGTCATTCCTGTCCCTTGTTGTCCCCTTCACCTCTACCACCCCCTGTGGTTCAGCGAGGCCTGAAGCCAAAGAACAGCAGCTGAACCCATCTCTGCTTCCTTGGACCAGGGCTCCAAGGACACAGCTGGTGGCTCACTTTGCCTTGGGACAGCCTGGTAGACGTGCTCAGGGGTCTGATCTGGAGTTAAGGAGTGGCAAGGCCTATTTGACCTGTGTTAAGGGAAGATTCTGTAGCTCCCAGCTTCCATCCCCCCACGAGGGGCATGTCACAGCCAGCAGCTGGGTGCGACAGTTGTGGTCTTTGTTTTTGTGCTGTTTTGTTTTGTTGTTTTGAATCTTACCTCTTCAGAGTAGAGCTGCAGGCAGTGGTGATGGGTTCCATTCACTCCCTCAGGGCATGTGGTTTCTCCTGTCTCAACCCTACCGGGGAGGAGCTGGAAATACAGTACTCCTGCCTCCGGTTCCTAAAACCCACCACGGGAATTACCTCCTCTTGTTAGCCTAGGTGGGTCTCTTCTGCCCTCAGAAACCAGTTGCTTCCTATCTGGAATCCAGTCTGTGCTGACTAAATCCTCTTTACAGAGGCCCAAGGGAAAGGAGGGAGATGCTTCCCTGTAGGGGCTTGAGGACCTGTCCCCTCCCACCTCAACCCCCACACCCTGCTCTGGAATAATTCTGATGAGGCAGGAGATTAGCTCTGGAGCAGTGGACCGTTCCTGACTCTGGTCAAGGAAGCAGAAGCCAAGTGACCCCTGGACACCTAGCAGAGGCAGGAGGCAGGAACGAAAACGGAAGTTTAGAACACAGCTTGGAACCCAGGCCCCACCTTGACCTCTACTCACTGGTACCTGTAAAATGGGAACAGTGACACTCCCACACCAACACCAAGGAGGAGGTCGTTGGGGAAACTGGGCAGACTAACAGTTTGTGTGCTGAGTCCTATCCAGATGTCACCCCACCGAGAACGTGGATCGGGACAGGGACGCGTTTCAGTGACCAGGATCATTAAGGGCAGGTGGCTGGGACCTGGGAAAATAGCTCACACCAATCCAAGACTCGGTTTTCTCTTTTGTAAAATGGGAGCGACGCTTCCTTTCAGGGCCAGCTAGAGAGAGTAATGAAAGGAAGAGCCGGTCAAAACCGGCTAAGCGCGGGGCGCAGGTCACATAACCTTGAATCAGTCACCAGCCCCGCCATTCTAAAGGCCTTCTCACCCCGGAGTATAGAGATTTCCCGCTCACTGAATACACCAGTTGAATATCCAACATATCTTTGCCTATAGATGTACTATTATACTGTTTCTAGTCCTTGCTCAATTGCCTGAGTGAGCCTTTGGAAACAATCACCGTGCGCACGCATGCCACCTGCCAGGCAGGCAGGCAGACCGTACTGAACCCGGCGAGGCCCAGCTGGGGCCCCACGCTGAGTTTTGCCAAGCTCTACCGAGTTTTGACTCTTGGAGTGTCCTACCGCACACGTTTGCGCCCCAAAGCTGCCATTCGACAGTCCTTCTGGCTTCCGGACCTCCGGCCCTCACCCTCACTCTCGGTGCCAGGAGTCTTGCCGGCCACCGCCACCCGGGAGGATTCTGCGCAAGGACACCGCTCTCCTTGGCAGCCGGGCAGAATCAGAATCGCAGCCTGAATGCTAGTAGGAAGGAAGGAAGGAAGGGAAGGAGGAGAGCCAGAAGCAAATGGGGGAACCCGGGAATCAGTGGGAGGTCTGAGCCCTGGAACCCCGCGAGAGAGTCCGCCCCAGCCGGTTTGGCACTGGCTTCTCCTGGGCCGCCCGGCTGCGGAGCAAAGGCCGACCCTTACACGCACCCGGCCTTTTGTGCGAAGGCAACACAAAGGAGAGGGAAAAACACGTCTTCCGTTTTGAAGGAGGAGGCCAAGAGCTCCAGGACGCCTAGGCAAGCCAGGAACTCCCAGAGCCCGGCCGGCCGCTTAGCCTAGGCAAGTGAACTCTTGATTCCCAGGGACTGCATATTGATCCAGCTGCGTGTGCTGGTGGGAAACGCGGCTCTAGGGCCCACCCAGGACACACAGGCAGGAGCCAGATCTGACAAGGGTCTCTCGGATCAAGAATGACAAGCGGGGGCTAACCCCGTCTAGTTTCCGATAGGTGGGGGTGAGTAAAAGAGACACACGGAAATGTGTCCAGCCTCCGACTTGGCCTCGGGAGCCAGAGAAAGTAGGGGACACAGATGGCCCTCAGGCGGCAAGCAGCTCTCAGAGGAAAGGAAGGCAGCAGAGGGGAAAAGGAGGCCTTTGGGTGCTGCCTGTCAGAGCTTCTGACTTGGGGAGTGAGGACCACGAGATGCCTGGAACTGCTGGGACAACCTAGTTAGCTAACTAGGCTGCCCTGTGACACTGGTCACAGGGCTAGGGGAAGAGGAGAGGTTAGTGGGGAAACGCCGAGACAGCAAGCGCTGCGCTCTTGCCTTCCCGGCTCTTTTCCCAGGCTCCCCGCTGTAGAAAGGGTCCCCCAACTTTCGTTTCTCCAACTCCAGCTACTGGACCAAGTCAGGCGCGACAGACAAATCAGTGGAGCGCAACAAAAGAAAAATCCTGGGCTCTGGGTAGTCACCCTAGCGTTGAGTGGTTGTCACCTAATCTCCCATTCGTAGTACTGCCCGAGGTTTGTTAGGGGCGTTGGCAGCTGAGGGCCCCACAGAGCTCACCCCCTCATACGCCCTCACTGCCTTTCGCCCTCGGAAGGCCCAAGAGCAGTCCTCACATGCCCAAGCTCCCAATCCCCACCACAATCCCCGTGTGACAGATTCTGCTAATTGAACGGTTATGGGTCGTCCTCGTAACCGTTGGGCGACATTATCCCCACACTTGGATTCCTCACGTTTGAAATACATATTTAACGGATGGCTGCAGAGCCAGCTGGGAAACACGCAGGCTGGAAAACAATGCTCCCGAAGGCAGGAGACTAGAGCAAGCGCGCCGGCCCACAGGACACTCTGGGTGGAAATGAAGGGCAACCGCCTGAGTTTTCATGCCTCTTCTGGCTTTGCTGCACGAAGACCAATTACTGTTTGTCTGCTTGCTTGTTAAAACTACACGTGTGAATTCAAATACCAAGCGATGAGAAGTAACCCGAGAAAAGACCGTTAACACTCCGTGAGGGGAAAAAACAAACAAACAAACAAACAAACAAAAAAAACGGGCTCTTGTGTTTGGGGGCGGGGAAGAGTTAGCATCCGAGATCTGTAAAAATAAAAACCCAAGCAAACAAACAAACGAACAAACAGACCACATTTGAGCTGGAAACGTCTGGATGTGAGAAACAGTTGGGGTTTGGGGAGATAACTGCTGCCCCTATGCCTAGGCACCTCCAACAGCTCTTATCTGTGGTAGGCAAGGACCGCCTGCGTGGGTCTGGCCGCATCTTCTCCTGGAGGCTTGCTGAAATCAGTCCCTAGGTTTTCACTTCGGTAAAATGGGCGAGTGGCTCTCTAAACCCCAGGCAATTCTCTCTCGGGTTCCTCGGCTTTTTGTTTTGTGAGATACAGGCTGCTACCCGCAAAAGGCGCCCCAAGGCAGCTAGGAGTGTGGTTCAAGAAGCAACTCCCGCCCAGTCTAGAGCCCCCGGTAATTCGCTATCAGTGTGGACGCCAAGATGGTGTTGGAAGTTCTGTGGCTGGGTTTCCCTGAAAATAAATCGGGTAGGGGTCTTTAACCGTCTAGGCGCTGGCGCTTTGACTGTATTGAAAATAGCCCCCTCGGGCTTCTCCACAACCCTCTACTTGATAAGGAACTGCGTTTTCTTCCCGGAGCGCTAAGAACCTTTCTCTGGCTTCCCGGCCTGCCCGGTGCTCTCCAAGGCCGCGTCCCCACCTGGGGGCGCTACCGCCTGTCCGCGGAGCTGCAGCAACTGCCACTAAGTAGAAACGAGCAAGGAGGGGTGGGGGTGCGGCTTCTGCGCGGCTAGTCTTTTCTTATGCAACCCCCAATGGTCACAGATAGGTGAAAAACCCTCAGCAGAGACGGGCGGCGGGAAAACGGGCGGGGCAGGAGAACAGGCGTGGCAGGCGGCCTCCGTGTTCACCCCTAAGACATCCAACTGGTGGCCATCAGTCGAGTTTGCGGAGTTCCCATCCCACGCCTTGCCCTGGCCTGACGCTATAGTGACAATATTGTTATAGAAAGTTACAGGCGTCCTCTCTCTCCCAGGGTCCCCAGCCTTCTCTACCGGCCCCGCTAGCCCACCCGCTTCTTCCAGCTCGCCCTTTCCTCTCCCCGGCCAGGTCCCTCCTCCCGTCCCTCCTCGCGAATCTCTCTACCGCGGGCGCCCATTGGCTGCGCGCTGAGAGGAGGCGTGTGCCAGGCCGGGCGGGTTTCATTGAGCGGAATTAGCCGGGTGACATCAGCTTCGCAGCCCCTCCGGCCGGCCCAGCTCATTGGCGCCGCTGCCCCTCCAGGAAAAGCACATTGTTCCCGCCCCCGCCCGGACCACAGCCACCGGCGTCGCCGCTGCCTCCACCCAGATATAAAAACCAGCGGAACCCCGAAAGGTGTGGATGCTTATTACAGACCGAGCCAACACCAGAGCCCAGAGCCAGGTTCTCTTCTGCAGCAAGCACCTCAAATCGAATTCACAGTAAGTGTCCCCGGCCCTTAACTACCCAAGCCTAGATCCCAAAAACTGACTTCCCCAATGCGGCTTGGACTTAGGATGCACCCTTAGGCGCTGGCCTGCTGGCCGGGATCCCGCCCCCGCGGATACTCACCGCAGGCACCCAAGGCTCCAATAACTCCAGTTGCGGGTCCGCGGGCGAGCCGCACGGCCGCGAAATTAGCGCCTGGAATGTGAGCCCAGTGCGGGCTCTACATGCGTGTGTGCTCGCGTGCCCGCGTTTGCTGTGTCCTGTCGCTGGAGACAAGGCGGATGCGTTTGAGCATGAGATATAGATACTTCTTTATTTAAATCCCCGGCCCAGAGAATAGTCCTCATTAATTCCAGGCCCGAATGAAAAAATAAAACCTCTAGTCCCTCACTGAGGGACACCCAGGAGTCCCTGAAATAAAGTAACCCGTGGGTGAGCGTGGGCAGGAGAGAGATTTGTTAGGGTCACTTGCATGTCCCGGGCTACTAGAAGGCCAGAATGCTGCGAGGTAGATGCCAGCCACCTTTGCGGGTATCCTGAGATGCAACGGGGCAACGATTGTCTCACTTCTCCCCCTCCCCCCTATCTCTCTCTCTCTCTCTCTCTCTCTCTCTCTCTCTCTCTCTCTCTCTCTCTCTCTCTCTGTGTGTGTGTGTGTGTGTGTGTGTGTGTGTGTGTGTGTGTGTGTGTTTCTCTCCTCTCCTCAAGATCGGAAGGTTAAAAGAGGAAGGATCCTTCGAAAGCTGCTATCATCTCTGGGGCCATGGACTCGGACGCCAGCCTGGTGTCTAGTCGCCCGTCGTCGCCAGAACCCGATGATCTGTTTCTGCCAGCCCGGAGCAAGGGGGGAAGCAGCAGCGGCTTCACGGGAGGGACGGTGTCCTCGTCCACGCCGAGCGACTGCCCGCCAGAGCTGAGCTCCGAGCTGCGAGGAGCCATGGGCACGGCGGGCGCGCATCCCGGGGACAAACTGGGCGGCGGCGGCTTCAAGTCATCTTCCTCCAGCACCTCCTCGTCCACGTCGGCGGCGGCCACGTCTTCCACCAAGAAAGACAAGAAGCAGATGACCGAGCCGGAGCTGCAGCAGCTGCGCCTGAAGATCAACAGCCGCGAGCGCAAGCGCATGCACGACCTCAACATCGCCATGGACGGCCTGCGGGAGGTCATGCCGTACGCGCACGGCCCGTCGGTGCGCAAGCTCTCCAAGATCGCCACGCTGCTGCTGGCGCGAAACTACATCCTGATGCTCACCAACTCGCTGGAGGAGATGAAGCGACTGGTGAGCGAGATCTACGGGGGTCACCACGCCGGCTTCCACCCGTCGGCCTGTGGCGGGCTGGCGCACTCGGCGCCTCTACCCACCGCCACCGCGCACCCCGCGGCCGCCGCGCACGCCGCGCACCACCCGGCGGTGCATCACCCCATCCTCCCTCCAGCAGCCGCGGCCGCAGCCGCCGCAGCCGCTGCCGCAGCGGTGTCCAGCGCCTCTCTGCCCGGCTCCGGGCTGTCCTCGGTCGGATCCATCCGGCCTCCGCACGGCCTGCTCAAGTCTCCGTCGGCAGCCGCAGCCGCTCCTCTCGGAGGCGGGGGTGGGGGCAGCGGTGGCAGCGGTGGCTTCCAGCACTGGGGCGGCATGCCCTGCCCCTGCAGCATGTGTCAGGTGCCGCCGCCGCACCACCACGTGTCGGCTATGGGCGCCGGCACCTTGCCGCGCCTCACCTCGGATGCCAAGTGAGCCGGCCAGCGGGGGTGCGTTCTGGAGAGCCGAGGGCTGCGGAGCAGCGCGGACGGGCCAGCGCTGGGGCTCCGGGGCTCTGTTGCCAGAAGGGGAGCTGGACCGAGGGCAGAGCCTAGGGGATTACGGGGAGTCGAATATCTGGGAACCGAAGTAGTGGAGCGATGGAGAGGGGCGCGTTCGCTCCAGAACCTGGTTAATTCTTTGGCTGAATACTCCGTGGGTCCGGGAGGAGCCATTGTACAAAACGGCCACAACGCGCGGGGCACATCCATCCCTGGTACTTCCTGCCTGCACCCCCAGGAAGTCTAAAAACTAACTTTTCGATGTACAAAGATTGACTCCCCGTCTGGGCTTAGAAGAGACGGAGAGCATTGGGGTACTTGACTTCTTTTCCCCACTTTGGGCGGGGTAGGAGACTCCCAGGGACCACACAGCAGAGGCCGCTGGGCCTCACCACTAGGTTCATCCCTGGCCCAGGGCCAGGCACTAAATTAATTGACGCTGGCGTGGGTGTCAGAAGCACTTAGGGTCCTGTGGCCTCAGAAGTGTGGCCTTCCCTCCGTCTCTCCTGTTGATTTGTAGTTTCCTAATAAATCTGTGAATGTTCCTTTTCGGACCACATGAGCAAGCTTTACAGACGCTAAAAATAGCAGCACGTGTGGAATGAAATAATCCCAAACTACGGATATGGGACTGGATGGATTTTAGATCTTATTTTTAAATAGACCCCCCACACACACACACACAGTCTAAGCACAAGTAACTTGGTTTCTTACTCGACTGGGAACAGTGGTTTTGGTACCCGAGGGCTTGACAAAAAATAATAATAATAACCGACATCAAAAAGTTGCTGTGAATATATATATATAGTTTGAGTTATTTGGGAGGGGGTTACTGTTGGATTTTTAATAATTTCTTGTGTGTATAAATATAATATCAATGAAATGCGAGATGCTAAGCTCTTTGTTCACGTGACTCCCTCTCCGGCTAAGTCCGCTGTTTTCTTTCTATGTTGTTGCCCCCCTACACACACACACACACACACACACACACACACACACACACACACACACACACACACACCTTTGCCACCGTTAACCCGAGGGGCAAACCCATTCATGAGCGCTCCCTGGCGCGACCTGCATTACAACGTGGGCTTTCCCGCGCCTGCCTCCATCTTCCACCTCTCCCGCGCGGCCCCTGCAGAGTGTATCTATCATCTGTTTTATTTTTGTAAAGAAAAAGAAGTGCTAAATAATATTTATTACTTGTTTGGTTGCATAAAACGAAACAAACGATGGAGTGTTGAGATTTTAAATAAAATTTAAAGTAAGTCGGGCGTTTTCGGTTTGTGTGAGGGAGTTGGGGGAGGGACAAGGAGGCGCTAGGGACAGTGATTCCTCTGGGGACGGATTTGTAGCTCGTTTTGCTGGCTTAGCTGTGGAGAAAGATAGGGGATTTTTACTACTCCCTCCTCCCCCAACACATGTTTTCTTTAAAAGGGCATGCTCTCCGAATGCGTTTTAATTTTTCACACCTAGTCAGCAACCCCTTTCCCCTTCTACTGAAAAGTGAGCTAGTTCAAGAATGAATTCTTCCAGGAGCGCGGAACTTTGGACCTTCAGGGCCAAGATTCTGGGAGTTCTAACAACGTTCTCTTCAGCCAGGAGTTTCTTTTCTCGATGCTCAGGGGCGTTCCCTGATCCCCACGGTGCCCTTGGATTCAGCTGAGAGCCGGACTCTTGGGTCCCGGTGTCCCGCAAAGCCTGAGCATTTTGTGAAAGCTCTGCTGGGGTGTTGGAGGAGAACTCAACAACCTCGTCCATCCGTTCTCCACATTTGCCGTCTGGCCACCGCAAAGTGTCGGCGCTGGGAACCTTATTAGCCTTAGGGGCGGCTCTTAGTCCTGCCAGCCCATGGATTTTTCCGGGGCGACTTCTGTCTTTCACAGCCACCGAGTGTCCTAGAATCCTAAACTGCAGATGTAGGGTTTTACTCTCAAGAGAGATTCTAAGCAGAAAAAAAAGCATCGGCTTCCTGGATGAAACTCGAGACAGATCCCGTTCCAGCCGCCCCTCCGTAACACTGGCCCCGGGACACAATCTCGGAAATGTCCGCCTAATGCCGGCCAGCAGATCCTTTGACGGATGGCATCTTTGGTGACCACTGGCAGGTGGTACCTACACTTGGAAACCGAGAGTTCCTTTTGTTGTTTTTGTTTTGTTTCTTTCCTCGCCTGCTCCTTCTGTGGACCCTTCAGCTAGCTCCGGGACAGGCGCTTCCCTCCGGTGGGTAGTGTCTGTCTGTAGCCAGAACTTCCGACTCTGGTGCCCCAGAGACGGGGTGCCTTAGGCCCTACCTAGCTTATCACAAAGGCCTTCATTTATTTTCCTCCTTAATACGAGGAGGCAGACGCATTTCCTGAGGGAATGGAGAAAGGAAAGAGAGGATGGGGCCCAAGAAAAGGCAGGGCTCAGCAGGATCTAATCCTGTTTGTTCCAAAATCCCAGCGAAAACAAAAGTTGTCTGGTGTTTGAAACTGAGTCCAACCCCAGATGCAGACACACAACTAGGAACTAGGAATGCTAGGGTGGGAAATCCCCGGCAGTTAGCTAAGAGCCCTGCGGGCCAGAGACGGGGAATGGCGCAGTGTTTGAGCTCACCCTGTGATGCTCCCTCCACAAGCCTCTGCCCAGGCCTTACGCATAAGGAAAGAAACCAGGTCTGCTTTGCCATATCAGTCCCAAAGTATCTTGGAGGGGCCCGTGCTAAGAACCCCTTTAACCCACCAATGAGGGAGTTAAGTCCAGCAAGGTTCCACACCGGCCTCAGCTGTGCACAGCGCAGTGCTCCCAGCTTCCCTGGCCTTGGGTGGAAAGAGCTCACCAGGAGGCACAACAGGAAGCTTCTCTTCCAGAAGCTCTAGACTGCTTAGGGTCAAGGTAGGTGTCTCAGGTCCGTGGTTATCTACCCTGAGGGGAAAGAACACATTGACTTTTGTGGATCATCAACTGGAGTCAAGAAATCTTCAAGGTCTTGTCACACAGTTTGTCACTATATTTTCTCCCTCCAGTTGTGAGCTGTGCCTTGGCCTCCACTCAGCTATGCCCCCCTTTGTGGCTTTAGTGACTCCTCAGTTCTCAAGCAGGTACCCCCCACCCCCACCCAGGACTCTTCAGACATGAGCTGAGAGCCTTTGGCTAAGGCTTGAGCTCAGAGCTCCACTGGAGACAGAGTGGGCAGAGCCCAGGGAGCACCCAGTTGGGGAGCACAGCTGCCTCCTCAACAACCGTCCCCAGGGTCTCCACTCTGTCCACAGGAAGTCATAGGAAAGGGTCTGATTCCCTGGGCTCAGTGATGAAGGATTTGCCTGAGCCACAGGAAATTTCTGAGGGCACAGAGGAGCTCCATCTCGAAGTGACAGTGAACAGAGGGGAAAGCAAACTGGCAGACTATGTGGGGGTCACTCCCAGAACTTTAGTGTGCCAGGGGCACCCCGATGTCTGGTGCTCCTTCAGCCAACCAGGTAAGGCCTTCCTCCCTTTTCTTCATGGGGTAAATGCTGCTTTGCAGTTGGGTTTGGGTACCTGGGGTTGACTCTTGTGAATAATAGGTGATTGGCTCTACTGCTGTCTTATTCATTTATTTACTTATTAACTTACTGTGAGACAGGTTCTTACGACGTTGCCCAAGCTAGCCTTGAACTCATCCGCAACCCGGGCAGGCCTTGGACATTTAGTCTTTCTGTTTCTGCTTCCTGAGGAGCTGGGATAACAGACCTGTACCACTAGGGCCCACCTATGGTGCTATTTGAACACCTCCCAGCCCCAGATGATATTCTCATGTACTCTGTGATGGAGAAATGTCTGTTTCTTCTTAGGGCAGAATCAGCTTAGAACTCTGTCTGAATGTTATTCAGTAAGTACCTCAATGCTGTCTGCCCCCAAACTCATCTTAGGCCCCAGCACCCTCTACCTACATTAAACTCCCTTTACTACTGCAGACTTTTGCCTAGTCTTCCCACACCAGAAGGGATCAGAGGTGGAGGTATCTATGAAGTCCTCCATCAAGGGCCACCCGACATCTTGTGGTGAGCAAGGGTCTCAGTATACCTGCAGACCTCTGATGGGAACCAGAATTAGGTCTGGCTGTTCACAAAATGAGCAGTTGCCCCTCCTAGGTCTACCCACACTTTCAGAGTTATCATGACCACTGGGTTAGAAGCCCAGACTCCCAGTTAAGTACTTCCTTCATTGTCAGAGTGTAGGGGAATGTGGACCAGAAGTAAGGGAGAAAGCCTGGTTCTGGTGGTACTCACTAAATAGAGATCCTCACCCCAACACACACACACACACACACACACACACACACACACACACACACACACTTCAGCTCTTTCCCTGGAGCTGAGCTGGTCAAGTTGCTGCATTGTTTGGCTGCAGGTTTATGAAAACAGGCTAGGTGGGGTTAGGACCCTGAACCAAACTGGCAGTTCAGGCTATGAATAAAAAGACCGGGTGTTTTAAAGCCTAGTGGGCACAGTTCTCTGTGTGTCAACCATGGGTTTTCCACAGTAACTCTGAGTAGGTGCTATTGTCCCATGTTTAGGCCAAGGATCTACGTAGGGCAACTGACTGACACGGGGAAAACTGACCAGAAATCCAGGCAGCAGGTATACCAGCCCCCACCCCCACCAATCCCAGACTGGCTTAGCTCCAACAGGGAAACTCTCTCGAATCTGAATCTGATGCCCCCACTCCACATACACAGCCTTAACCGTATTCGGGGGGGGGGGGAAGCTCTTGGGTGCTCCCCCTAGGTGCTTGGACCCCATCTGTCCCTGAAGCCTCCATCTGGGTAGCAGGCTGTGCCGACAGACTTTAGCAATTAGGGGGCTCCGATGGGCGCGCTGCAACGGTGGAGGAAGGGCCGGAGCAGGTGAGCCGCGGAGGCCCGCTCATTAGGGACTGTCGTTACTGCCAGGACAGCTGCGGGTAGGTATCAGCCGGAATCCCAAGTCTCAGCCCCTATAAGGTTGCGCTTTCCACTC
Organism: Micromys minutus; assembly: GCF_963924665.1. Lineage (NCBI taxonomy): Eukaryota > Metazoa > Chordata > Mammalia > Rodentia > Muridae > Micromys > Micromys minutus. The sequence continues at coordinate 5,522,962 of NC_137976.1, read as the reverse complement.
CTGGGGAGCAGTTCAGAAAATGAAATTCATGTTTGTAGAGAGAGACCAGACACCAGCCACCAGCGCTGGAGGCAGTGGAAGCCAAAAGCCATTTACTGGCAGTGTGCATTGGCAGGACTTCAGAGCCCCCTGAGCCCCAGCTCAAACGCGCCAAGGGGTCAAAATTGGCCCTTGAAATTCCAGTTTGTGAGCTCTGAAGGTGGACGGCCTGGCAGAACCTCGAAGGCCGCATTCTGATCCGGGTCCTCCAGCCACCGACCGCTGGGTACCATATGGGCTCACAGAGAGATTGCTTAGAAAACTCTCTTGGAAAGAGGGTCCGCTCCTCCCCTCTGCTTCCTAGATCTCAGGTGGGTGCAGAGGGGCTGCTCCCTCTTGTAGGATTAGCCCAGGCTGCTGGCTCTCTGCACAGGCTGAATGCAGCAGCCGGCTTGTGTGGTGCGGGGGAAACCATCCTTTAATGAGGTTGGTAACTATTGGTTGAAGAAATGGTTGAAGATCCCCTCCAAAAAACATGAACAGAACCAACCAAAAGCGCCTACTTTTGTGTGGGACCAAATAGGCTGCTGAAGGGTACACACGCATCTGAGTCCTTGGACCCGAATGGGAATGCTTTTAAGTGTGCACAGACTTAAACACTGAAGTTCCCATTCCGGGTCCACCCACACCAGCGTTTGCACTGGCTCTGGCTAAAAGCGCTGGGCACTACAAGCTGTCCGGCTTGATGTTCACCGCTGAACAGCGAAATTTGTAACCTTCTCCCAGGCTGATTGTGAGTCGGCCTTTCTCCCCTGTGTGTCCCTCCACTCTCTACTTGGTGGCCGGGACCGCACAGAAATTCCACCCTCCGGCCAAAATTAGGCCACAAGTGAATTCCCCCTCTTTCATCTGTGAGCAAAAGCCCTCCTTGGAGATTTTAGGAGCTTCCCAGAAGCTGTGCGGTACCAGGTCAGAGTCTGTTTCCTCGGCTGCAGAAGAGGGACAAGATGGGTATTATCTAACATGCCCTGGGTGGATTGGGCTCTGCCCAGGCTATCAGAAGCCCCTGTGTCCCCTAGTGCAGAAGCCTTGGGAACTCTCAGCTGGCAGGAAGACAGTTAGGCCCTCTGTCTATGCCCCTCAGATGACCAGTGTAGCATCATTCTGAAGTACAGCCAGGAGCCTCCCAGAGAGGAGACACCTGGGAACTGGGCTGGGGGCTCCCATCACCCCCAGCTCTCAACTGTGCAAACTATTCAGGCCAAGTCAATGCTAAGGAAGACACAGGAGTCCAGTATGGCTTAGCCAACACAGGAAGGAAATTACTTCAGCCAACCCAGAGGGGCACTGGCAGGCAGCGTTCAGTGCAGGGACAGGGAGCCCAGGACATCTAGAAGGCTGTCCTTCTTTTCCAGCTCAGTCTCAGCATCTGGGGATCAGGTTTCCCATCCTTGTCTTTCTCTCCTGACATTTCCTCCACTGGCTGGATCAGAGCTCCAGCCATATTCCCCCATCCAGAAGCCCATCCCTTGCAACCACCCACTCCTTTCCCTCTTCTAATTAATTAAAAATTGTGTCACCAGCTCCTTCTACCTTACCCGTTTCCTATTTGATTAGGATACAAATGAAATGTTGTAAGATACGGTGAGCGAGCTCAGACAGTGAAGTGTTCACCTCACAGACACAGGGACCTGAGTTTGATCCACAGAAACATGTAAATCCACCAGAGAGGCGTTCAGGTGGGTCCCCTAGGGCTCCCTGAAAAGCCAGACTCAGCCTACTTGGTGGGTTCGAAGCCGGGGAAGACCCTGTCTCAAAACCAGAAAACAAACCAGCTAACAGACCAACCAACAAAAACAAAACAACAAAGGTGGCAAGCACCTAAAAAATAACGCTTGAAGCTGTTTCCCAAACTATCCTTGAATCCTCTTATTCAACACACATCAGAAGACTCCAGGACGACAAATAAATCCCAGGTCTGCTTGTCAGCCACCATATAGCTTCATCCTCTGCTCCAGGCGGCTAGAAACCTACAGAGAAATGGACTTCAGACAAGTGCTTTTTAAAACAAGAGCTTTGAGACCTAGCCCTGACTAGAACAGGAAATAAAAGGATATTTTCACTTCTGCCAACCAAGGGACTATGATTCTTACAGGAAGGGGTGTAGATACTCTATACATTATGACCACAGCCCCCCCTCTTATTAAAAATAGATTCTTTTCCCACATTGTATATCCTGGGCACATCTTCCCTTTCATCCCTGCACACTCACCCTGGCGTTTACATCCCCTTACTCTGCTCTGTGGTTCCTTCATTTTCGCTCGGTTTGATTATCTGACCTCCCTGCTAAGCCCCAGCAGCCAGTGCTCTGCTAGCCGAGGGGTGGTGGACCAGGCATGCATTTAGTGATGGCTCACTGAGCGGAATCAGCACGTGCAGGTGAGCTCCCCATGTTATTACGGGGAGCATAGATGCACAGAGGAAAACATGAGCAAACTCTAGTCTATAGAGTCCATTGTCACATTGTGTTTACCTTCCCCACCCCACCCCCAAAATGTTTTTGGAGGTGTGTCTTACACTGGTCCTGATGCAAATAAGAGATTGTCTGAAATAATCAGTTAGGACCAAAGCACTTCCTAAAGCTGAGACGGAACATTCTCCATGGTGAACAAAAGCTGCTTCAGGCACAAGAAGACTTTGAGATGTAAGACAGCCTTCATGTGGAATAGGCATATGGGTGGACAACTCTTTGGACAAAAAAAAAAATGTTTAGTTGGATGAGTCTAATTTTTTTAAGGATTTCCTTGCTTTATGCGTGTGAATGTTTTGTCTGCCTATGTGTATGAGTATCATGTGCTTGCCTGGTGTCTGCAGAGCTCAGAAGAGCATGTTGGGTCACCTGGAACAGGGCTTACAGATAACTGTGAAGCACTGTGAAGTTTGCTTAGGACTAAACACTGAATCTGGGTTCTCTGCAAGACCAACAAATAAACAATACTCTTAACCACGGGGCCACCTCTATAGCTTCCTCGTGTGTGTGTGTGTGTGTGTGTGTGTGTGTGTGTGTGTGTGTGTGTAGCAGACATGTATAATCCCAGCGCTGTCCCTCGGGGTGGGAGGTGGAGATAGGAGACTTGGCTTGAAGCTCTGGAGACACTTAGCTTGGAAAACCTAACATAGCGACTAAAACAAGAGAGACTCTGGCTCAGTCAGGTAAGAGACCTGACTGCTGAAAGCTGCCCCCTGACCCATGCGCCCTATGTTCCCTATGTTCCCTATGTGCCCTATGTTCCCTATGTGCCCTATGTGCCCTATGTTCCCTATGTTCCCTATGTGCCCTATGTGCCCTATGTTCCCTATGTGCCCTATGTGCCCTATGTTCCCTATGTTCCCTATGTTCCCTATGTGCCCTCACTTGTTCAGTCTATCCCACCTCTGTCTCTCTGTCTCTCTGTCTCTCTGTCTCTCTCTCTCTCTCTCTCTCTCTCTCTCTCTCTCTCTCTCTCTCTCTCTCTCACACACACACACACAAGAAATCATAATTTTAAAAGATCTTATGGTGAATTGGAGGTTCCTATTGACTATCTGTGCTAATGCCACACAGAGAATGGAAGCAATATTATAAAGGGGTGTGTGTCCAATTCAGACAGCCAGGGTAAAACTTTTCATTCTGTATTCTTAAAAGAAGAGGGAAACACACAGAGAGAGATAGAGAGAGAGACAGAGAACTCCCTTTCCACTGAGTCTGCTGGGCTGCCAAGTACAGGATACACAGCTATGAGAATGGCGTTGAGTCCAGAGCCCTGCGCTAATATTCTCATGCATTACAGGCCCCGACGGATGCTATGACAACTAGGCCAGCCCTGCCTGAGTCAGAACACAGAGCCAGAAGCCTGCTTCCAACTCTGACCTGTTCTAAAAACAAACAAACAACAACAAAACCCCTGCTTGTCTTTGGAGAGGTGATGATTGTCCTGGGAGGAAGGACACGCCCACTCTATCCAATCCAGAGGCAAGTGTGGCAGGGAATAAAGACCAGAGGTTTCTTCTAGGTGACTGAACACTTGCATACAGTGGAGAGCTGGGAGGAGGGAGACTGGGGTTGGTCCAGTATGCTGATGCATGAGTGTTACTCTTTTATTTAATAGTCTCATGACTGAGATGTAGTGTGGTGAATGTTGCCCTGGTTTCTCTCCCTTTCACCCTGGAGAGTCTCCTTTATCCTTCTGCACACTGAAGTAAATCAGTGAGGAAGGAGATTGACCCAAATTAATACCAAAACTACACATGAGAACACCAGGCCATGGGGCTGAGAAAGGTGGGGTAGGAATAGAACACAGCATGGGGCCAGGGGGTTAAAACCTGAGGCCATGGGGCTGAAGGAGATGGAACAGCGGGCCATGGGGCTGGGGGATAAATACCTCAATCAATAAAGTGATTTATTGCTTTGTATGAGTTCAGTCCCCAGAACTTTCATGAAAATAGACAAGTGTGGTTCTCAGGGAAAAGTCCAGATGTGGTGGCATGCACTTGAATGTCAGCACTGGGAAACAGAAGAAGATGCATCCCTTTTCCTCAGTGGCGAGCCAGCTTCTATTTGGTAAGTTCAGGCCAGTGAGTGACCTGGTCTCAACACAAAACAAAAAGTGGCTGGCACCTGCTTTACACTGGCTTCCATGTTCACGTGCACATTCATGTAAAACCACACACCTGTGTGCATGCACATATGCACATACACATACCTGGATACATGCATAGCTACACACACACACACACATGCACACACACACACACACACACACACACACACCACACACCACCCACACACCACACACACACACACACACACACACCACCCACACACACCACCCACACCACACACACACACACACACACACACACACACACACACACACACACACCACACACACACCAGGGCTTCTGGCAGCTACAAAAGGAAGCTACAAAGACTACTTCCAAGGAAATGTTCATCCTGTTTCCCTCCATCTGAAAAGAAGCAACAAGCCCTGTGGTCCAGCCCCAACCCATCCATCTGGAGGCACAGGCTGCAGCAGATACAACTGAGCTGATAGCTCAGGACACCCTTGTCCTAAGATGAGTTTGGAGTCTGACGGTCATCTTTAGTACTGAGTCACCCACAGAGCCATGCCAAGCTGCCCACGAAGCCATGATCTATTCTCCAGCTCATATCCCCAGGGCTGGGCACTAAGGCCAAGAGCAGAACACAGAATGTCACTTTACATCAATGCCAAGGCAGAGGCACACAGACACCGGAAAGGACCGTCAACCCCTCAACTCCATAGTAGACACTCAGGCCTGTCACTGACGAGTGGCCTTCCAAACTGGTCTAAGTCTCACTGTGTTCATGGGGGACTCTTAAGAAGCTCACATGAACCCCAGATTCCCTAGCCTACCTGGGGTGTTCAGCCCCTTTCCTGTTAATGCAGTGTGGCTAAGTATCTCCAGAAAGGCCTCAAAGTACCCTTAGGATTTAAGCCATTATCACAGTTCAGTCAATAGAATGGTTGTTAAAGGAAGGCCAATAAAAGGCCTCAAACTGGTGAATTTTACTCAGAAAGGAAGCAATAAATAAAAGAGATCTTAAGATCAGCAAGGCTGATGCTATCAGCAACCACAGTCCACGTGGGAGAAGGTCATTTGAATTGTGTATTAGGCAGGGCACAGAAAGAGAGCTAGCTCCAGAACAGCAGCTTAGAGGAAGATGAAGTCTAGGGAGGTAACTTGATATCTGTGGCTGAAATTCTAGGAAGCGAGAGTGAGAAAGGTTGGGCTCCCTCCCCCTTGGAGTCCATTCACCCAGATACCAGAGCAGTCAAGTGGTCCATCCAACTGCAAAGGAGGCTGGAAACATACAGGTTTTACTTCATGTTAGTCAGGTTTGACTCTGTAAAGGCACACATGGCTTGTGGCTACTGGCTGAACGGTCAATGATCAATCAACAATTGGCATTAGAGGTCGTTCAAGTTATGCAGAGAGAATTTGTCCACCTATTTTACATGCCAATATGCCAGAATATATATATTTCTTTTCTCTATGCTATGAGACACCAGGCTAGGGATGTTGGGGTTCATACAAGCTTCCCAAGGATACCCCATGAATACAGTGAGACTTAGACCAGTTTGGAAGGCCACTGGTCAGTAACAGTAAGTAGCCAGACCACAGTAAGTACAGCCTCAGTCTTTTTGGAAGGGTGTTGAGTGATGCAAGTCTGTTGTTTTAGATGTCCACACGGAGTTGGCCTATAGTTCTACTCTGTGATTATCCTGAAGCCCGATGAACTGGACTGCCTCTCAGGATTGTTCTTGTTAACAGAAGCAGTGCCCATGAGAATTTATGGCACAGGGCAGACTCTGAGGAACTCAGTCCAGCCTGGTAGCATCGGATCCAGCAGAGAGTACATGTTGGCTGGTGACCACTTCAGCTCTCTCTGTGCAGGGACAACAATGACAAAAACAAACAGAAACAACAACAGACTGTGCAGTTGACGTGAATCCCGTCAGACATTCCATCCTTACTTAAAGTTCCCGTTAGTCTTTTTTCCCAGAGCGCCGAGAAATAAGAGACTCCATAAAGACATAGAGTGTGTCAGACTTTTGTTGCTGTGAAAAAAAAAAAAAATCAATCGCCAACAACTTAAAAGGAGAAATTCTTTATCTTGCCTCAGGATTCCAGGGATCTCAAACCATTGTCCTAGGCTCCTCTGCTTTTGGACCTATGTTGGGTCAGACTGTAGGGGTAGGAGGATCATGGAACAGAAGCTATGCAGATCATTGCAGACAGAAAGCAGAGGAAGGGTAAAAGAGGTGGAAGGCAGGGTAAGGACCCAAAGGGCTGCTTTCTCCACATAAGCCCCACATCCCCAGGTTTCCAGCACCTCCCACAACAGCACCTCCAGCTGAACACCTAGACTTCCACACATGGCCCTGGGAGAACATTTCAAATTTAAGCCATAACGTGGTGATTTTGCTCAGACAGCTCTAGGACATATTGTATTGCTTTTGTTGTTGTTGTTTTACATTTATATAAAAGAGACAGTCAGAGAGACACAGAGACAAAGATTTAGAGACAGAGGCAGAAACACAGACAGGGAGACAGACAGACAGACAAGAAAGAGGACAGAACTGTGGCTGATGTGTAGAGGTCAGAAGACACCTTACAGCTGATTCTCCACCATGTGGGTCCTGGAATCAAACTCAGATAATCAGGTTTTCAGAAAATGTCTTGACCCTGTTGATCCATTTTGCTGACTGTGGGGTTATTTTGAAACAAAGAAAGGTCTGAAAAATGTAAGAAACTTGATTCATTTGGTTTTCTACATGGGACGTATTTGCAATAAAGAGATAGTCAATGTTTATCTGCCTTGTCTACTCTAGGCTGAACTCAGTGAAAGGTTAGTAAGAAAAATTCACACTACTATTGGATTCTTCCCAACTCAGGATCCAACTTTATTTCTAGTCACCCAGAGAGAATAAAATCACAGGGACCACAAGGCACAAGTGGCAGGTTGTAAGGTTGACACCATGCTGACATGTCTGAAAAGCACACACACTATTTTCAATTTTCTCTTATTTAAAAATATTGCCAAGTGGAGTGGTGTATGTTTTTAAAACCCAGCAATTGGGCAGAGATGGGCAGGTCTGTGAGTTCCAGGTCAGCTCGGCCTACTTCATTAGTTCCAGGCCAGCCAGGACTAATTTACTTATTTATTTATTTATTTTTACTTAGAAACACGTTAACATAGTTATTGTGGGTTTTTGTTTTTGTCTTGTTTTGTTTTGTTTTCTAGAGACAGTGACTCAGGTATCCCAGAATGACCTTAAACTTCCTGAGAAGCCAAGAATGTCCCTGAACTCCAGATCCACCTGTCTCTAGCTCCCAAGTGTTGGGACTACAAGTCATTTATATGGGATAGGAGATCAAATCCAGGGCTTCCTGCATCCTAGGCACGCATTCTAGCAAATGAGCTGCATCCTCCATCCCAGTTATGATGATTTAACTAAACCGCAGAGACTCACTTCTCGTCTGTGCTGGAGAAGAGTGGTGTGTTTAATTCGGGATGTCACATCATGTTTAGCTCATGTCTGTCACTAATGGTCTCCACCAAAGATCTGCTCCCCTCACGAGCTCACAGCGTTTCATAAGCTGCTGCTGTAGATGTCACACACAGGCCAGCACCGGGAGAAGGTAGACGCAGAGAGAGCTAATCACCTGTGCATTAAGGTTAGGTAGAAGGATTTTGTTGGATTAGAGAGAAATCGGGTGAGTGTGGTACACTGGAAGGAAGTATTAAAATCTCAGGGGGTGGAAAGGGACAGCCGCACCCTAAGGGACACTAATCACAGGGCAACAAATAATGATTCCTCTAGAAAAGGATGGAACAAGAACAAGAAACCATGTAAAGAGGTGGGAAGGGTCTACCATACAGTGTAGGCAGAGAAAAGAGAATCCCGTTCCCCTAAAAGCTTCTGAGCAGGAGTCTAGCCATCAAGGGCTTGTGAGGCTGGAAGATTAAGGCTTCAGAAGGAAGGGGGAAAAGAGAAAGAGTCTTGGCAGAGTTGCCTCTTCACATAAGGGAGACATAGTCAGTCCCTCAGACCTGCCAACTACAATGACCCTGGTTGCTGCTGAACAAACAGTGGACATATCTAGCATTTGCCCGATTGGCTCCAGGGGTCAAGGAATCTGCATCCACTGCCTGGCTGACTCACCTCAAAACCCGAATTCTTTTGGGAAACCAATGGTTAGGTGCCACATTTGAACACTTGGCTTACTTCTCTCTCCAGAACTGTTTGCACTGACATTCTCTCTCAACACCATAACCAAGCATTTACTATATGAGGTGTGGTGGGGTGTGGTGTGGCATGTGTGCATTCTGTGTGTGTGCATGTGCCCACGCATGCCCATGTGTGTGCTATTTTCACACCAAAGAGGCGAAATCAGGAGTGTAAACAACAAGGAAATCTGATACAGAGGGAATTGGTCTCTCTCCACCTGGCACATGGCGCTGGTCCCCCACTCTGGTCCCCAACAGCCTGACCTCTACCTCTGCTTTTCCCCATTGTATTAACTCAGCCTTTGTTATGTTGTTTTCTGGGACAAGACTGCTTAATAAATAATGGGACGAAAGCACGCCTGACCAGGACAGTGGCTGCTAAACAGTCTTCCCCGAACAGAAAGCCACCCAAAACCATTGTGATCTGAGGCACTTAGCACTGCGTCAGGAAACAAATATAACCGTAACCTGCAGGCTAATAAAATCACAAGAAATCCATGCCCAGGAGATTTGCATGAAGGTGACCGCAGCGGATCAACTCTGTCCTGCCCCACTGGGAAGGGAGCATGATGCTCACTGGGCTGAGGTGACAGTGAGCAGGGGATGGATTATCATGCTGAGATGACTCAGTGACCTGGTGGAGCACCAGCTCAGAGAAGTCCAACAGAAGTCATTACCCACAGCGTCCGGGCAGTAGAGTACAAGGCTCTCCCAATGAGGTTCATGCCCTTCTCTCTAGGAGGACCAGCTAAAGAGACATCAGGGCTGATGGGAACACTGAATAATGCTGTCGTACATGGAGGAGACCCTCCCAGGTCCTGGGTGATTCCAGAGATGGTAAGAGACCAAGCAGGCATGGTGCCCCAAAGAAGGGAAGGCTGAGAATTTAAACAGGTCCTACTGGATGGATCAGGTGGGAACATGGATTTGAGAAAAGCTAGATATGAGACCGCCCTTGGGTTCCTTCCGCTTAGAGAGTCTGCTGACTGAGGTAAGAGCAGAGTCTCAGCTCCTGACTGTGCATCAAGGATGAAACTAATAAATAACAGGAAGAAAGCCTGACCAGGACAGTGGCTGCTGCACAGTCTTCCGAGAATCAAAACAGAAAGCCACCCGAAACCATTGTGATGTGAGGCACTTAGCACCGCAGGAAGCAAATATAACCGTAACCTGCAGGCTAATAAAATCACAAGAAATCCATGCCCAGGAGATTTGCATGAAAGTGACCGCAGCGGATCAACTCTGTCCTGCCCCACTGGGAAGGAGTATGTTTGTCTGTCTGAATGCCTGGCTCTGATTCAGTGACGCAGGAGCCAATGAGCTAATCTGATCTCAGAGATTTAAAAAAGGCGGTCCGGAGGGTGTGAAAGTTACTTTGTTCATTATTATAGCAGAACACCTGAAGTTAGGTTGCTGTGTCGCTCATGATGAAGGGCGCAGTCCCTCGTGTCGGGAATATGGGTGACCAGGCGCAGTGCACCCGTGGTCAGGACAAGAACGCTGGTGCTCAGCTCACCTTCTACCTTTTCCTGAGTCCGTGCTCCACCCAACCCCCTCCCACTGAATGGTCCTGCTCACATTTAGGGAGTCCTTCCACCTCAGCATAATCTAGAAGCCCCCCAGGTTTGGCGGGAGGTTTGTCTGTGTGGTCATTCAAGTTGACAGGATGAATTTTCCCATACTGCGAAACAACTGACTTACCAGGCGGATTTCCAATCTTTCCCCAGTGCATCACCAAACCTGTGCTTCAAAACACAGATGTTTCTCTGGCTTGGCTGTATTCGCCCAACCCGTTCTGACCAAGCACACATGCAAAAGATAAGGACATCATTGCTCCTACCCCTGAAGAGAGCCATTCATTCTTAGTGAGCTAGGGTGACAGTAACAGAATTGCTGACTTATAGTTTGACCGTTTCTTACATTTCTTTTGGCCTCGGCCTCAGTGTTAGCATTCCTTCTAGGCTCTGTCCCACAGTTACCTGGCAACAGCCAGGTGTTCCTGACTCACTATAAAAGGGGATGCTTGCCCCATCCTCTCTCTTATCTCTTACACTCTTACTCTCTTATCCTCTCTGTCCCTTCTCTCCCCATCCCTACCCACATGTTCCTTGCTTCCCCCCCCCCATCTTTTTCCCCCCTCTCTCTCTACTCCATCCTCAACTGCCCTCCACATGCCCTAAATAAACTCTATTCTACACTATACCATCCTGTGGCCAGTACCTCATGGTGAGGAGATGCCTCAGCATGGTTCTGCAGAGGCACCTCTTCCAGTTCACCATATTGTGCCTCTACCAAACATATTCTGGCTCTTCCTTTCTTATAAAACACAATATTCAGAGCCTGCCCCCCCCCCACCCTACCCTCATTCCTGACTAAAACTGTTTTCTCACCTCTAACTTACAGTTGTCTCTTAAGTCTAATTTTGTCTTCTCTTTCTTTAAAGGTTACTTTTCTTCCATTATATATAATAACTGACACATAAACACACTGTATATACTTATGAATACCATGTGATGTTTTGAGCCATATATGCATTGCATAATATCTAACATGACTTAAGCACTCTCTCGTCAACCAGCAGAATTTCTCACTCCTGTCTATCATAATGAATCCATCGTCAGCCTTTCTCCATCTCTCCCTCCACACCACCATCTCCAGCCTTTGGCAGCTGCCTTTCTACTCTCAATGTCTACAGAACCAACTTTTCAGTATTCCACACACGAGTGACCGCACATGGCTTCCATTTTTCTGTGCCTGGCTTATCTCATGTACCACAGTGATCTCTATTCCATCCATGTTGCCACAACCAAATGGGTATCTGGTGGGTTTTGTTTTCTTTTTCCTTTATTTTCTTTTTCTTTAGAGTTAGTTGATGGACACTTAGGTTGTTTCTATTTCTTAGCTATTGTGAATGGCACTGCAGCTACAGGAGGCTGTGTATGTCTCCTCTCTGTGAAAGAATATTGGGTCAGGGTTTACTGATGTGAGCAGACACCATGACCAAGGCAACTCCTATAAAGACAACATTTAATTGGTGTGGGCTTGCAGGTTAGAGGTTCAGTCTATTATCACCAAGGCAGAAGCATGGTAGCATCCAGGCAAGGATGGTGCAGGAGGAAATGAGAGTTCTGCATCATCATCTGCAGGCTGCTAGGAGAAGACTGGCTTCCAGGCAGATAGGACAAGAGTCTTAAAGCCCACACCCACAGTGACACACTTCCTCCAACCAGGCCACACCCACTCTGACAAGGTCACACCCACTCTGACAAGGCCACGCCCACTCCAACTAGGTCATACCCACTCTAACAAGGCCACACCTCCAAGCAGTGCCCCTCCCTGGGCCAAGCATATTCAAACCACCACAAATAAGTATGAAGATTCATGAAAGTATGTACATGATCAATCAAAATAGACAAATAGGATCATATTTTCAAACTTGCTGGTGCCTCTACCTGCCGCTTTTGTAATTTATTAATAGTTTTCTGTCTCCTTAGTGTCAACATTCAAAGATTTCATTAACTTCTGAGAAAACAAAATACGTGAAGGAGAGACTGGAGATGTAGCTCTTCAATAGATTATTTGCCTACCACGGCGGTATTGCCAGGCTGATAATTCCGGCACCCGAGATGTAGAGCCCGGCTCCATGAGACTGTTTCATGAGGAAAGGAAGAAAGGAAGAGAGAAGGAAGGAAAGATATTTTGGGAAAAATTTACACAGATTATTTTTATCATTTTTCCTTAAGCAACACAATATGACAATTACTTGTATAGCATCAACATGGGGTTAGATGTTATAAGCAACCTAGAGGTGATTAAAGAATATGAGATCATGTGCACGGATTATATACACTGCTTGTGATATCTGATACAAGGGAACTGAATACTGCCATCTGTTATCCAAGGGAGTCCTTGATTCTGTCACCCACAGTCAGGCACCCCATCCTACCACAGGTTTGTTTCTGGATGCCTTGGGATGACTAAGCCACTGTCCATTTCTGTCCTTTCTGTAGCATTCCTCCCAGGAGCCTTTGCAGTTCTTACAGTCCGGTACATTCTGGTATTCCTTCCCCACTTCCTCATTGACCTCTAACCTACTCTCTCTCTGCCTCTCTCTCTCTCCCTTTCTCCCTCCTCCCTCCCTCCCTCTCATGCACACACAAATATCTGGTGCATATAAACAAGTTAAATTTGGAGTCTCCACTTTTAACTCATTTCAGCTCACCTGAGCCCCCATTTGAAACCCCTGGTCTTTTGTCTCCTCTTCCTTTGTGTCCTCACTGGGAATAAAATGACTCTTGACAGGTTGGCCACCTGCTCTGTGGAACAGCCAAAAGTTTGGGCCAGTGCTCTGCTCTTAGGATCTTGACATTTTCACTTGTTTTCCAACCTGGGATGCCTCATGCATCCCAGCAGTGTGGCTAGCATCCTGTCTTTCTTCCTGGCCATAAGAGTGTAAGGTAGGGGAAGGAAAATAGTTCATCCCCCCCCCCCGGGATTAATCCCAGTTCATCATATGATTCTGCAATCATGCCTCTCTTAGAGAGAACTTAGGCTGCCCAATAGACTCATCACTGATACAACAGTAACCACGGAAACCAGCCTTCTCAGAGTTCCCTTGTTCCCACCAGTGTACCACAGGTACTCTCCATTGTGACAACTGGGGAAGGTGGGGGCTCTCAGGAAACCCTAAGCCACGTGTAGTAGGTGCCGGGCTGAGAGCTGGTAGTTGGGGCACTGGGTAGTTGGAACTCCATGGACTAAAATGATTCCATGATTTAATTTTCAATTAAAAATGTCCTTGTGAGTCCCACTGACATTAAAGGAAGGATTCCAAGGTTTAGCACAAGAAACGAGACCCACCCCTGTTTAAAAGGTAGGCGTTTTGTCTCCAGAATATGCTGGAGACCACTACAATGACTAGAGTATGCCATTTTTTTCCTGTAAATACTGCATAAAATTCAGGCTCCCACCCCAAAGTATATAATCCACTCATTAAAAGAATAAGAAAGTTATAACAAACACCAGCCCATTGTTTTTTTTTTTTTTGTTGTTTTTTTTTTTTTTTAACTGAGAGCTGACTCCCGTTCCTAGCACACTGCCATTCAAACAAAGTCCTTTTCTGAAGACAGTATTTTTTGGGGGAGGGGGGTGGTTTTTTTTTTAAGTTGAGTGCATAATCTAAATCAATTCTAATATATTTCAAATATATTCATTATTGTCTATTAAAGCCACACTAGCATTTCGTGGTTCGGTGAGAGAGTGACAGAGCCTGGCCTGTCACAGCCCAAGGCAGAAGCGATCACTGCGTTGCTTCATTAGCTATTCCATGAGCTACTGTGAGGGACATATGTCTCTTTTCTGTGACAAATGTGAGCAGCGGCAGGCGCTGCCGCTCTATGCAGATAGTGCGGCACAAGTGTGAATGCTCCCAAGGACCTGCGTCCCCAGCCGCAGGCACAATCAGCCCATGGTCACAATTGGTTCCAGTTTATTAACAGCCTATAAACTTCTCATCTGATCCAGGGCCGGTTAGGACTGTCACCTGCAACTGTCAGCCCCCCAGGAGGTCCCTCCAGTCCTCAGAATCAGGATGGAGCAGGCTCTGCTGGGTTGGACATACTGTATCCTCCAACACAAAGAATCATGTCTCAACTGCTCTAAGTGTCAAGAATAGCAAAACAGGAGCCTGTGCTTAGTTCTAGACCAGTTGCTGTGCTATACTGTCAGAGGTACAGCAGTAAGTAAAACCAGACCTGGCTAATTTTATTTATTCAATACATACATGTGCACACAGAGAAAGGGGGAGGGAGGGAGAAGTGGGGGAGAGGAGAGGAAGAGAGAGAGGGAAAGAGAGAGAATGGAACTTAGCACATCACATATGCTAAGCATACAATTTATTCCTGAACTAGACGCTAGCCCCCAGTGGGAGAGCAGCCCGTATATTTAAGGCTTTTGTTTTCTGGCACTGGGAATGGAACCAGGACCTTACACTAAGCAACAGGATGTACCCTCAACTCCATGACTTGGTCAATTTTAAAAGCTACTCAAATCCACATTGGAAACTGAGGACAATTCTTGGCCTATATATCACCTTCTCTTTGGAAAATTCAAGCTATAAGCCGAGAGGAATACTAGATATCTTGCTTTCTGTGTTTTGGAGTCGACATCAGAGTGCAGGCCTCCACTCCCTTCTCAGGGCCAAGAATAGCTTCTTTTTCTTCTTTTTTCCCCCAATATATAAACCTCTTTTTTTTGTCCCCGAATTGTACTTGTGATCAGGATCTTGTTTCTGGAGCTAGGAAACTGAGGTCTCCTTCGTCAGCCTGCCGCACAGTTCCCTTCTCAGACACACAGACGCCATCCACAAACTTTCTAATATCCTTGTTTTAACTCTTGTGGCTTGCTGAATCAGAGCCACTGAATTTGAAACAAGGTCAATATCATTTCCTTCAAGGGTTAATTCATCCTTCTGGGCTGGAGAGACAGAACAAGCAACACTCCTCCTCCGAACCCTGCGGAATTCGTATTTCAACCAAAGACCCATTCTCCTAACGTTGATAGGGAAGTGAGCGTACACAGACCTCATCTTGTAGTGGAAGCCCAGCGTAACACCCTTGGTCATGTTCTGAACAGGACTGCAGATGCTTCTGACAGTGACCAGTTCCTTTCTGTTACCCCACCATTTGTCAACCCGGAGCCTTTTCATTTTTTTCCAAGAAGACTCAGCTCTACATTGATGTGACTAGAGTCCCTCCACAGAGTTCCCCAGGGGCCCTTCACAATGACTGTGCACCCCTTCAGAGTGCTGTCCACATTTTCTGGAATGTTGACTGTCTGATTGCTGAGAATGGTCTTCATTCTCGCAGTAGATGGGGCAAAGAGAAGAACAACGTCTTTAAAGCACCTTGACCAGGAACTCCTCCCAGGTTCCTCTAGAAGCAAGCATGTACTCTGTGAGCTCCGGCTGCCATCAGCTGAGTGCCCTAGGCAGCAGGTGGGGATTGTCTCACAGTTTGGAGGCCAGAAGTAAACCTGAGGTTGAGGCGGTCTGCTCCTTCTGAGGACTGAGGCGGCATCTAACCAATTCCTCTTCCCTGGTGTGCATAGTTCATCTTCTCTCTCCACATGCCCTGTGTGTCCAGATAGCCCAGGTCAAATTAGACCAACCACAGTGACCTCGATGTAGCTTGATTGCCACCTAAAGATAAAGACTCTATCTCCACAAAAGGTCTCATCTGAGGCACTGGAACCAGGACTCTGACAAATCTTTTGGAGGTGACATAATTCAAGCCTAACACTACTTAAGAGACCTAACATAAAAGCACGACTTACTCTTGGTCCCCCTGCAGGCTGGTGCACTGTTAGAGTTCAGGGACACTGTACTCACACATAAAGAACAGACTGTAAAGAACTGCTTTTGTAGGGGCCTTGGCCAAATACAAAATCTGCTCTTTAAAGTGAATTAGAATTAACCAGTTTCAAGCAAGAGGGCTTTCCTCTCCTGCTCTGACTTACAAGCTACTCTGGTGGGATCGGAAAACCTAAGAACACATAAATTCTGTTACATCAAAAAGAACCGAAGGGGCCTGGAGAGATGGCTCAGCAGTTAAGAGCACTGACTGCTCCTCCAGAGGTCCTGAGTTTAATTTCAAGCACCCATATGGTGGCTCACAACCATCTGTAATGGAATACAATGTCTTCTGGTGTGTCTGAAGACAGCAACAGTGTACTCATATACATAAAATAAATAAATCTTAAAATAAAAAGAACCAAAATGTAAGAGACCCCAAGAGAAGAATTAAGGCTCTTTGTACATGGGACCTGGGGGGCAAACTAGATCCTCTGGTCCCCCAGCCAGCTAGGATTCGTGCAGCCTGAAACCCCTCCTATGGTTGCAAGAAATAGCTAGAAGTTGCGGTACCATTGAGGGCGAAACTCTCAGCTTAATGACACACACTAGGGCGCTTTCCACTGTCCTGATCTCTAGAGGATCTCCACCAGATCTGTAGAGGATAGCTTTGATCATCAGCCCACATAAGCACAGTGCACCAAGAGGGACAGCTCTGGAACAGAGGTCAAGCTGAGATCTGGTATTGTAGCTCCAAGTTCAAGGTCCAGAGAAACAGCTGGTTTCTTGGGCTTAGGTAGAGCTGAATTTGAATGCCAGCACTCCCATCTACCAACTTTCAACCTGATACCCATTGAACACTTCTGGGAACTGCCTCATGTCTTAGTGGTCCTGTGCACGAGCACCAACAGTGTATTCCTTGGCAACAAGTCAGTGCAGAGACCTTTGAGGCAGTCCTGTTTAATGGTTCTTATTTCACTAGCTAGCTTTATTAGGGACTACTTGCTATTCTTGGGAAGAAATGCATTGGTTATATGGAAGGCCCAGGATGGATTCTTGCTATTATACATATTGAATGAAACAAAACAAGGCCAGCCAATCCCAGCACTCAGGAGGAAGCTGAGGTCAGGATCACAACTTCAAAGACAACCTTGGCAACATAGTAAGAGTCTGTCTCAAGAAAGTGAGAGACAAAGGAAACAAATCTATGCTGCCTGCTTTCTCTCTGCCAGGGTCTCACGTCTCCCAGGCTGGCCTCAAACTCCCACCCACAGAGCTGCTCCCCTAGCCTAACCTGTGATTTCCTCTTATCCAAAATGATTCCAGAGACTAACTAGGAACTGAGAAGCATCTAAGGCTGTTTCTCTTCTCTGGAAAATAAATGCTGGTCAGTTTAAGTATCTTTCTCCAAATAGAAAGATTAATTAGATGATTAGCCTAGCTGGTGACACACACCTATTATCTCAGCATTTGAGAGGCTGAGGCAGAAGACCAGCCTGGGCTACAAAGTGAGTCCAGGATAGCATACTACTGAAGCACTATCCTTAAAACGGCTTACGCCATTTGTGAGGCAAGGATGCAGGTTTCCTATAATCATCTGTTGCTATGACGTCAGGGTGGCATGCCAGGTGGCTCTTCCCAACAGTGAGTGAGGAAAGCACAAACTACAAGACTCATGGCATCAAAGAGCCCCAGAACAAGCAGCAGAGCAGAGGCAAAACTGAACCCTTTCCAGATGTTCCCACACTGCGTGATCTGAATTCCGAAGCCCCAGCTGCTTGCTGTTTTCAGGCGTGCAAAAATGTCTGAAACACTGGTTCTCAAACTGGGGGTCAAGTGACCCTTCACAGGGGTCACCCAAGACCCCCAGATAACACAGATATTCACATTATGATTTACAACCGTAGCAAGATTATCATTTGGAAGCAGCAATGAAATAGTGTTATGGTTTGGATCACCATAGCATGTGACTGGTGTACGGATGCGTTTGATGGAACTGTAAAAAGGTGGCAGCAGTAGGAGGGTTGGACCATTGATCTAAAATATCTAAGAAGCCATTTCCCCTGACTGTTAGTCTTGCTGCCTGCTTTCAACCTCATCGATAGAAAACGACTCTTCAAATCTCTAAGAGAGGAAAAAAGAAGGAAAGGTCCCCAGATGAGATGAGGTAGAAATAACCTGGATGCCTGCCATCTCCTGCTTCCCAAATAGCTTTGCAAACACTATTTTCTTGGATGTCTCAAATAGCCACGGAGTTTAAATGCAAACGTTGGAAGAATAAAAAGTTGAGAACTCTTCTTCACCATTTAGCACCATATAAAGGAGCAACTGAAGAATTTGTAAGTCAGAAATGGCAGGAAGAGACCCAGACAAACCCCGTGTATATCCGGAGAAGCAGAAGTCTATCTACAAAAGTTACAGGAAACAAAAGCAAAAAAAAAAAAAAAAAAAAAAAAAAACAGAACAAAACAAAAAAAGAACAAAAAAATAAAAGAGCCAGAGACCAACCATATCTTTCCTTTTGGTTTGGTTTTTAGAAAACACATCTATTCTCTGGTTCCTTCTCTAGAAGCAGCTGTGGGCCTGGGCTATCATCCATCCCATCGGTGTCAGTTACCTTGTGCCCTCCAGCCTGGCACACCTGACGGACTTGTGAGTAAGACTGGTTGGGGACAAATCACTTCTCAACTTTCTCACCAGAGAAGGGAAGTCCCAGAACAGCAGGGACACCAACCTCACGCAGCTGTGAACAAAGGTGTGTGTGTGGGGGAGGGGTCCAGTCAGGCTGGGGCATCATGGCTTCTCTTCTCCTGTGTTCTCCTGATCAAAGTGTGCCCCCCCAGACTGGAGATGCTCCGCACATGGAGGCACAGGAACAGTCTCTGGAGACTAGCTACTCAGCAGCTCACTCTTCTTTCTTGCCCCTTCCAGCTCTAGTTAGACCTCTATCTCGGAAAGGCACTGCCTCGGGGCAACCTGTGAAAGCTCGGGTCTTCTGTGCCCTGGGACATTGCTTCTCAGCCAGTGGAAGCATGGGCAATGGGCTGGTATCCTCCAACCAAAGAGGAACGTGTTCCCGGTGCAGAAGT
Organism: Micromys minutus; assembly: GCF_963924665.1. Taxonomy (NCBI): domain Eukaryota; kingdom Metazoa; phylum Chordata; class Mammalia; order Rodentia; family Muridae; genus Micromys; species Micromys minutus. Next base: position 5,503,731 of record NC_137976.1, on the reverse strand, counting down.
ACAGTAAAGCTCTTTGTGGTATGAAGACAATTGCTCGAGGCTAAGAGCAGCCTTTGGAGGAAGTAGAAGAAGAGAAGCAGGAGGTTGTCTGGAACTTGGATTCATCCAGTGGTGCAGGATGGAGGCTCTGGCCATCTGTGTGCAGACAGCTAGACTTGGCTTCCCCTGAGCTTTGCCAGCCAGAGATAGACAGAGGCGGCTGTACTTAAGCCTACACAGTTCACCTCTGCAATAACCCAGCAGAGGAAGGCAGCCGTCAGCCAGAGCTTCCCTCATGTGAAAACCTAGGCAGGGAAAGAGGGTCAGTTCCTGCAGGTTCTGGGGGACATTTTGTTTCCAGTAGCCACTGGGACAGCTATGGAAGGATAGATGGCAAAGATCCCTCCTTGTGGCAATATGAATTCAGGTTCATCGAACAGTGCTTATTCGGGGCTTTAGTAGTCCCAGGAAGAGTTCCCAGCCCTAGGGACAGACACACTTATAATTACAGGCAGGAAGGGACACCCATGAGGAAAGAACAGAAGATAGTGACTGTGGATCTGAGTCAGAGTAGGCATCAGGATGAGATGACCGCAAAAGAAAGTTGACAGCGTTGGGACCATGTGACCAGCAGGTGCTGAATGGTGACAAGAGAAACTCTGTGAGCCAGGGACGAGGCTGCATGCTGCAGAAAGCCATGCAGACTTGAGCTGATGACCTTGGGGCTTGGGGCTAGAGCTGCGCTCAGTGGTAGGATGAGAGGTCTAAGAGATAGGTAACCTCACACTGTTCTCACAACTTCTCTCTCTGTCTCTGTCTGTTTGCCTGTCTCTGTCACTCTGTCTCTCTGTCTCTGTCTGTCTGTCTGTTTCTCTGCCACTCTCTCTCTGTCTCTCTGTCTCTCTAGTCCCCTGAGTGGTGTCCACCAACTTCTAAAAAGGGACATGACTTTCAAAAGCCCCAAAGCTTTAGAGCTCCATTGTACAGAGGCTTCTGGGACTGTGGATTGAGTCATAAATGCACTGGGGTGCTGCCAAAACTTTTGGGTATAGAGGACCCCGTGTCTGAATTATGACTTATTAAGAATTGGGGCTGGGGTTGTCTCCTGTGACTGCTGGAGGAAGCTTGCATGTTGACCATCTGTCCAGGAGAAAGTAGAACATAAGAAGCTCAGCTGTCCCTCACCATCACGGGACTCAGGAAGAAGAGCTGAAATAGGTTCTGTGTCTATCCCATTGCCTTTCCCTCTCTGACAGCTCTGTCTTGAGTAGTCCACACATAAAAGAAAAGACAAGATCTTGATAGACACAGTCCTTGGAGTCTCTACAGAGTCAGCTCAGGGCATGGGCCAGAGAAATTGGGACCCTCAAAATTTGACTCCTGGGCCACCATCAGGATGATCAATTAACTTCCCAACACACAGCCTCTCCCATTTAGCACAGAGTATCTCATAGATGGACAGCCATCAGGGGTGGCCTGAACCTGGGATGGTGATTGTAACATCTACAGCATCCTGATACAGGGACAGAAAGAGCAAGGAGAGAGACCACCCAGGAGCAGCTCACTCACCCTGGTCACACAGCAACCCTCAATCTTCTTACAGTGAGTTAGGAAGAGGACCCATCCTGAGATTACTGGAGACACACATGGCTCCACCTCTGAGGTCATGCTGCCTACCAACAGGTGAGAGACAATTGAGAAGGGCATGTTGCCTAACAACGGGTGGCAGATAGATGTAAGGCCGAGGAAGAATGGACGCTCAAGGACACTGGCGTAGGCCTAAGAAGAGCCCGTGCAAGCAGTGGGCATACCTAAGGTGTTATCTAGCCCAGGATATCCCCTTTTCTCTGGGCTATCTGGAATCTCTTATTAGTACATCAAGAAAGGCAGAGTGCTAACAACATCTCCAGCAATAGCCACTCCCTGCCTTACTGGGTAACCCAAGAGAGCTATCAGGGGCTGTCCAAGGAGAGTCCAGTTATATGGCCCAGCTAGCTGGGACCAGCCCAGGAACAAAGTAGGGGGGTGGGGGCATAGATGGACACGTTCTATCTTCTCCAGAGGTGAAGTTTCCGTCTAAGCTAATCCAAACACCTGATACTCTGAGTGCACCAGGACAGACTTGCAGGATGACAGCCACTGCAGCCAACCCTTTGGCTGAGGGACACAAGCCACCCTTTCTTGGTCTCACCATACAAGCAAGTCTCGATAGAAACCATTTTTTAAAAATGTGTTCTCAGCACTCAGTATAATTCTAATGAGCCCACCGTTAAAATCAGGAAGAATAGGAGTTCATCATGGCGTTACTCCCATCTTGAGTGTTACTAACAACAATATAATACTTCCTGTCTCCCCCTCTGGTGTCAAGCAGCTGCCATGCGCCCGGAGGTCATAATAGGGACGAAAGAGCATGAAATCGTCCCGACCTCAGACTCTGAGCAGTGTGGGAAGCAATGGCAGTTGCCACAGCTGCCCTCCCCCCACCCCCATGGCCAGGGGGGCTAACAGGGGTGCCCACTCTGGAGAAAGTCTAGAATATTCTGGCATTCCACTGACATTAGACTAACCCAGTTTCCAATCTAGCAGGAAAGCTCCGTCAACAAAACCCATCATTCCACAGACACAGGAGGAAGGAGTGGTTTTGTTTTGTTTGGTTTGGTTTGGTTTCAGATAAGAGAAATGCAGGCTTCCAGTCCTGACCACATACACACACATCCCAGCATCAACACACATCCCAGCATCAAAAAAAAGGCAGAGCTCTAACAGTATTAAGAACAATTCCTGTCTTACCCCAAGCTCTGCACCGGGGTGCTATATTAGGCTGGTACTGATGGTCTCTGTAGAGACCGCAGTTTTCCAACCACATAGAGGTTGTGGAAGGTTCTAGTGAGATAAGAGATGAGAAAGTGGTTTGTAAAACAATAAATGGGCCATTCATCTGCAGGAACAGCCCATCCCCATCACAGCTGGTGAGCACAGCTCAGGCAGAGCATCCACTGCCCACCACAAACCCCAGGCCTTAAAGCCACATCCGACAAGGAACTTGACCTGCATCTGCAAGGCACTGTTGGGCAGTCTACGCTTCCAACATTTCTGAAAACACGTTTTGCCCGACTGACAGTCTAGAAGAAGGCTGTGTCCCTACGTCTCAATCTCTCCATGAACAAAAGATGGCAGAAATGATCTAGGCCCTCCTGGCTAGGGTCATGGAATTATTAATGTTCTACCCATTCCTTCTGGCAACCTCCTTGTCTTCCTTCCATCCTGTTTCCAACCATAACGGCCTGTCCCTTCCACTCCTGACCTGATCACAGACCAAGAGACTCCAGCTACTTTAACTGGTATGCTAAAACTTCAGTGTCCTCAAAACTGGTCCCCCACGGATGCTGGCCTCTACCCAGTCACCCTTTCAAAGGTACTTAAGTATATTTAAGTATAATTATGAACTTTGCTGTATACAAGGATTAACTTGGGCACAGAGAGGCTAAGTAACCCATCTGAGTTCACAAACCTTTAAATGGCAGAGCTGTGTACGCTGAGCAGAGATGAGTTTGAGACTCACAAAGACTGACCAGAGTCTGCCCAACCAGTCATGGCCTGATGTAGGAGCCAGGTCAGAGTTTGCACAAGTCAGCTCTGGCTACTAAATTGATGTGCCACTGAGTGTCTTCCAGAAGGGTCCAAGCTTTGGACATTGTCTTATGACTCCATGTGTAACATTCACACTTAAAAACTATACAGTTGAGTGGGGAAAAGAAAACCAGGAAGTACCTCAGTTTACAGTTTTATACTGTACAATTTTCATACCTATTCTAGGGCGCATGCTACCCAGAGGCAGCAGGCTAGGCCTTCCTAGTAGAAATCTACCATCTCACTATTTGGGGAGGGGAACAGAAGTCTAAGATCAAGATGGTGGCAGGATTGGCTTCCTTCCTATGGCAGAGAAGTCTGTTCCCTGCCTCTACCCTAATTTCTTGTGGTTTGCTAGCGTTCTTCACTGTCTCTCAGTTTATTGTCCTAACCCTTGCATCCTCTAAGAGTGTGTGTGAATGTGAGTGTTTGAGTGTGTGTGTGAGTGTATGTGAATGTGTGTATGTGAGTGTGCATGTGTGTGAGAGTGTGTAAATGTGTGACTATATGTGTGTGTGTGTGCAGTTTTCCCCTTTTATGTTTTTATTATTATATATATATATATATTTATTATTATATTATTTATAAGCCCACCCGTCACATGGGTTATGGATCTGTTCCAGTGACCTCATCCCAGCTACTCCCATCTGCAGTGAACCTGTGGGGGCCACTTCCTGACCCATTCTGAGATTCTGGGGATAGGATTTCAACACACATCTCAAGGGCACAATGAACCTGTCACGGTGCTTCACAGGATAATAGCAACAGGAAATGCTACCACGCTTTGTTCTCCGTGCCTTGTAGACCTCGGTTCACTCCATCTCACCACGGTCCTAGAGACAAGTTCAATTCGATCCTTCTTAGCACAGAGACACTGACATGTTAAGTCTCTTATTCCAAACTGCACAGCTAGTCAGTGAGGGGCGCGGTGTCAACGCTCACTACAGCTCTCTGCCAGTGTTTGGGCTCATTGAGCTGACAGCCACGTGCATTTATTCTCACACTGTTGCTAGTATGGTTATGGAGACCAGAACAATGTTCCTAAAACACACCCTCAGGGGTTGGACATCTGGGGGATGAAGCATGTATGCCGGGGGACCGAGTATCCCAAATACCACAGAGCAAACACGTTCTTACTACAGTTGTCTGAAGTAAACCAGTAAATGAAATGTCTTTCTGTGGTTTCTGTCTGGAATTTAAGGGTGACTGGCTGGACAGTTTCTGTGTGTCAGGCTCTAGACAGGTCATGCTATTTACATTTTTCCAGTCCTTGTCAAATCCCTGGGGCATAAATACTACTAGCCCTATTTCATAGAGAATAGTTTCCATAGACCAGCTTTTATCTGCTGCCCAGGGCTGAGGACTCCACTCTGTAAGACACAAATGGGCTAAGCCTTTGAGCAGAAACTTCTCGTGATATTACAGTTGAGCAGGTCTGCAAATCTATCCAACATCTCCAGTTCTGGGTTAATATTTCCAGGTCAGAGCGCCATGCGGAGAGGCAGGCGAAGGCTTTGGTCACCTCAACTGCACTCTGGGAGCCTTTCACAGCCCCCTCCTCCTCCTCTCGCTGGTGGTCTAATCTGAAGTCAGGTCCAGGCTCTGGCAGGCAGACGGGGAGTGAGGAGGGAGAGAACCAGGAGCCAACAGCAAACAACAGGTGAGCCCATGAACAGTCCCCTTCTGTACCCCAGGCAGGGTGTCCTGCCCAAGCAACCACGGGGGCCCACACTGACTTCCAGAACCCTCTGCCTCTGCAGGTGTCTTAGCAACTTGGCCTCAGCGCTTCAGTGACCCATATTTGATTACCTTTCGGGCTTCTATAATTCTTCATTCAGTCCTGTCTGAAAACCTAGAATGAAGGTTTGGCAGCCCGATGCCCCGCCCCTCTCCATTCTCTCTCCAACACATCAGCCTGTTTGTTCCCTTGATCCCCCCTCTTCCTGTCGCATTCTGCCTGTTCAATGGGGAAAGAGTGGAACCGGATGGCTGGACCCGGTGCAGGGAAGTGACTTCACACCACCTTTGTTTCTCCTCATTCCTTTGAGCACACTTGGCCCCGCGTCTCTATGAAAGGGCTTGTTTGAACCATTTGGAACATCCAGCCAGTGAGAGATGCTGCGGCCAGAATCAGCCTCGCATCTTTTCAGGCTGCCTAAGCCTCTGGGTTGAGCTGCCAAATTTTTGCAACAAAACTAACCATGACATTGGACATTGTGTTATAAATTAGCCACAGGCTTCCAAGCAAATTGTATCTTTTCCTTGTCTCAGTGTAAGTCGTTGGAACATTTGGCTTCGGTTACTCATTTTCAGAGAAGCTCAGAAAATATTTTTGCTCTGCTCTGAACCATCTAATTGCTTCCGATTAGATGTGTGTGTGTGTGTGTGTGTGTGTGTGTGTGTATGTGTGTGTGTGTGTGTGTGTGTGTGTGCGCGCGCGCGCGCGCGCATACTAACATATACAGAGCTTCACAAGCCATGATTCCTACCACATTTACTGAATGTCTTTCAGTTACATCCAGGTTCTCTGTCCTTCTCTGTCTGGCATCCCACTGACCTGCTTTTGAAATGGCAGAAACCATCTCCTACCATCATTAAGAGAAAAACAATGTCCCACCTTCCATGACTCATTCCGAGTAGCTCTTAGCTACAGAGCGGGGTGCACAGTGGTGTTTTTACACAGCCCACACGAACAAGGGCATTTTCAGTTTTCATAGGAGCAAAGACCCTCCACTTCTGCTAGGTCACTCTGAATTTGAAAAAATAAATGGGGGAAGGCATGGGCCCATCTGCTTGAATTATGTCACCAATAACTGAACCAGACTTTTGTTAGTCTAGGGAACGCCCCCAAACACACAGATGCCCTTTAATTTATTTTTCCAGTTTCTCAAATTATGTCATACGATTATCTTTGGATTTAGAAATCACTTGAAGTAGTAAACTTTATTAAAAATCAAGTGCCAATGGCTTCATGCAAAATAAAGGAACGGCTGGGGAGACGGCTCTGTGCACTGTATGCCCTGAAGCAGGAGGGTCTGTGTGTGGATCCCCAGCGCCCAGGTAAACCCGGGCATAGCAGCACACACCTGTAACCCCAGTTCTGCAGCAGGGAGTCAAGTGGATGGGGAGATAGCTGTATCCCCGGGGCTCACTAGCCGACCCATGAGAACCAGGTTCAGTGAGAGGCAATCTCAAAAACTAAGGTAGAGAGTGACAGAGGAATGGCATTAGCCTTTGGTCTCTACATGTGCACATGAATGCACACACATTTGCACATGAATGCACACACGTGCACCCTCAAAATAAGATAAACTCCATAATCTTCATAAAATATACCACCTACATTTGATAACCTTCCGTGTTATTACCACAAAAGAGAATAGCATGTTTCTGCCTGTGCCCTGCACAGTGGCAGTTAACCATTTAGATTTTAAAACCTCGTGACCAGGCACCACACATTACTCTTGATTAACTGCATGGACTTTTGAAAATGGACTCCACTCATGGTCTTTGACATTGTTCCAGATGGAACCTTTATTTAAATAGAGTTATTTCTAAGAGGGATTTTAAACTCTGATGAGCTGGTTCACAGAGCATTTCTCTCCAAAAGAAACATATATATATATATATATATATATATATATATATATATATATATATATATATACACTCTCTCTCTCTCTCTCTCTCTCTCTCTCTCTCTCTCTCTCTCTCTCTCTCAATACTCTCCTGTCTCTCAGAAGAGAAATCCAGCATGAAGTTGTTTTCCCTGGCACTCCCCTGTCTCTTGTATTCTGGGCAGGTTAAATCTGGAGGTAGCAGGGGACCAGACATTGGATGTGGCTGCCACTTCTCATACTGATAGTGTGAACTGCAACACCTGTAGGATAATTTAACCCTTTCAGAGAAGGTTTCCTTCTTCATGCTCTGGAAGATGAGCTCTGTCTTTCCACTGGAGTCTTAACTCCAGCCAGTTTCAATAGCACATTTTAGCATAGAAGGCCTCTGAACACTTAGCTGCTTACGAGAGGAATGTGTCTTAAGGGGAAACAGAACGCTTCAAGCCATATTAGGCTTCGGTGTCCATGTTAGCCTGTCTTTGTGCAGAACTACAATACCCATAACACCCACTGCATTCCACCCTCTCAGCCCAACACCAAGGTAGGCAGAATAGCCTACCTCTCTATATATAAGGAAAAGAAAGCCTGAGGTTCACATTCTGATGGCTGGAATCCATCACTAATGGATTCTGCCCAATGCAGAATATGCGCTCATAGTAAACACACACACACACATACATACAGAGAGACAGACAGAGATACACACAGCAAGAGAGAGAGAGGAGAGACAGACAGAGATACACACACCGAGAGACAGAGATAGAGAGAGAGAAACAGACACACACAGAGAGAGACAGAGAGAGACAGACAGACAGACAGACAGAGACACAGAGAGAGAGATAAAGAGAGACAGACAGACAGAGAGACAGAGAGAGACAGAGAGAGAGACAGACACACAGAGAGAGAGAGCCCATTTGGGTAAAGACAAGAGCGTTGTTAGGGCTGGTGCAACTTGTTCCCCAAGCATGTCCTGAATGTGGGAGGCCACAGCAGCTGCCTCCCCTTGAGACAGACTGTGTGGGTCCCTGCCAGTGACCACAATGCCTCACTGGCCTTTGCCAGCTGTCACGCTTTGCATGCTGTTGGAGCTCTGGGCCCGGCACAAGGGGCCATCCAAGTCACCAGCTCCAAAGAATGCCAAATCCTGTGCCCATGTTGGGACCGTACGGCCACCCGGAACTCTCTTCTGGGGCCCTCCACTGGAATACCTAAATGCAGGCTGACTACCATTATCCTGGGGGAGGGGAACCTGCTTCTTCTCCAAGAAGGGATTGATGAAGTGAAGCCAAGGTTAAAAACACCCCTCAGGAATACCCACAATAAAAGTGTCTCCCGGAGGAAAGACCCTTGGTTCCCCTGCCTGTGGTTGGGTAACCTATAGGGAACACTCTGGACTATTGTGACTCAAGACTGGGTTCTGCCTCTCTGTTTAACTGCCTAACTCCCTGCCTAGGGAGTGGGCAGAGAAGGAAAGCCAGAGGGAGAGACCACCAAAGCTTGCCCCAATCTAGTACTTTGGACTATCCAGAGGTAACATGCTGGGCAGGGGCTGCCAAGGTGGTGTAGGGTTTCTAGAGGTAGCATCTCCATCCTTCACGAGTACAGCTTGAGCCCATAACCTTGCCAGTACTGGACAGGCTTTGGCTGGGCACTTTTACCCACCCAGTGTGAAACCCTGTCCCTTCAGCTCTCTCCTGGGCCTCCTGGAAGCTTGGCCCAGAATGAGGGGGTCTGAGAAGCCATTTACTGATACAGAAGCCTTGCCCTTCCTGTCTGAAGACATTCAGTAGTCTGGCACTCCCTAAGAATCTCAGTTTTACCATGTTTAAGGGGGGATCAAAAATACCCAGTTACCAGGATCCTGGAAGAGCCAGATCCAAGTATCTGTGAAAACATCTCAAACAGACAGCTCTGCCTAAGGGTGACATGGTCCGTGAAGGGTTGAATTCTCTATTTCTTCAGTGTCACTTTGCTTCCTGTCTGGTACGATTTTGTTTTTTTATGCTCAGCTTGTTCTTCCAGCCGCCCCCTCTCTCCCAAAGTGGGTCCTATTGCCAGCCAGCGTCCACACTCTTGCATGAGTACCTTCAGGCATCTGCACATTTCTGGGAGGGGAGGTTATTATTGTGAACCAGTGGTGATTTCAAAACCACCTTCACGTCTCTTGGACACACAGGAAACACAAAAGCATGGTACTGAGCTTCAGGTGGGTATTGAAACAAACAGGTGACCCCTGCTCTGGACAAGATAATATCCACACCCAAGACAATCCAGGTTCGAGTGATGCTGCCAGTAGTTAGCCAGAAATGCTGAAAGAGGAACGCTGTGCTGAACCTGAACACAGGATGTTACAAGTTCACGTGGCGGTGGGAAGCAGAGACTCAAGTGGGCCTATGGGATGAATGTCGGTGAAGGAACGTGGCCATCTTGAAGTCAGCAAGCACACTAAGTGTGCTCATAGCAAACATCAGTCCTTATGGCAGACACTCTTGTCTTACACAAAAAGTATCAAGGGAGAAGAGATACATCTTCTGTTACACACTAGATCTGAACTTTTGGCCACGGGAGGAGTGTCCATATTTGCTGTTCTGAGGCTAACAACTATCACTCTGTGCACCTGAAGCCATGAGGGTACAACTGGAGATGTGGGTCTGAGCTTCGCTTTATGAATTAATTCACACGGATGTAACCGCCTGTCGCTACCATATTGGACAGTAGAAGTTTAGATGCCAAACTTCCTGGGGACATTTAGTGACTCTGACAAGCTACAGGTGCATGTTCCACTTGCATGCAGGGACGCTAGCTTTCACTAGGAATCCTGCTGTACTTAAAGAGAAATATTCGGTGCTGCCCTCAACAGGCTAGGAATGTAGGATGTTATTTTCCTTCTGATCAGAGGCCAGAGTGGGATTTGCTTAAGAAAGAGTCAAGTCACTGATAAAAGAGCTTGCATCCCTTTGGGGGTTAGGAAGAGGGCATAACCCCAAAGACTCCTTCATCCCTGTAGACCTTTGGAAGGGAGAGCTGGGGTGAGAGGAATGGAGAGTAACCACCCTACTGCCCCGTCAGGTAGCCACACATTTTGTTCTCTGAGGCTACTGGGAAGCTTTGTACTTGAAATGTAAAACCAGACTACACCAACCATATTCATAGGAGCAGTGTCCTGAGAGCCATGAGCTTGAAGCAGCTCTCTGTGAGCTCAGATAAAGGGAGCGGCTACAGGAAGTGTGCTGTTTGGCTCTTTCAGCAGGAAGAATTCGGGCGGGGCCTGCACGGCTTTGATTGCCTGGTACACCCGTAAGTACGCTGGGCCCGCTGAATGCCTGTATTCCCAGCATCTGGGAGTTGGGGGGGGGGTCTTAAGTTCAAAGTTATCTTTTAATAAATATGGGCCCAACCATGGATACAGGGGGGGGTGGAGATGCATGCTATATCTGACATGGATGAATCCTGAGATCATGCTAAGTTGCCAAAATGAGCCAGGCGCTAAAAGACAAATGCTGTCCCCCAATGGACAAATAACTGAGAATAGTCTAAGAAAACAGAGATAAAAATACTTTAAATATGCTCAAAATCCAAAATCTGATGACCTGATGTGCCACTTAGAGGTAGCCTGGTTCATTTGGTTATCATGATGATCAAATATGTGGATCTATAAAGAATTCTTAAACCTGGCAACGTTTTTACATATAACCTAGACAGCAGAGGCCTGTATCATCTAATGAGATGGGGAAGGAAAAAGAATGCTAAGTTAAAAAATAAACATGATTTAAAAGAAAAAAGAAAGACAAATACTATATGCGGTTTATTATATGGGATTCCCTGAGAAGGAAAACAAAGTCATACAAACACACCCGGGGGTGATAATTACCAAGGCAGAGAAGTGACATCATGGCTGTCAACTGGACATACCTGGGAAGAGGGAATGTCAAATGAGAAAACTGACGTCTGATGGGCCCAGCGGGCACCTCTTTGGTGCGTTTTCCTTATTAATAATTAATGTGGGAGGGCAAAGCTCACTGCGAGCTGGCACCATGCCAGACAGGTGGGCCCACGCTGTGTAAGAAAGGTAACCAACCCAGAGCCTAGGGAAAGAAGTCGGAAGGAGCTCCCCTAGGTGGGTGGGCTTTCTCTTGGCCTAAGTGGGTGGCCTCTGCTCTTTGCTCTTGCCTCTGTGCCTGCTTAAGGTCCTGAGCTTACTTCCCTCAGGGAGGAGCTGTGATTGGTAAGTGGCCAAGGGAACCCTTCCTCTCCCGATTCTTTTGTTTCCGGTGTTTATCACAGCAACGGAGAACTAAGACAGGCCGAGGGTGTTTTACTTTTTCAATGGTTATCAAGAGTTAGGGTTGTTGTTCTGTTGTTTTAACGGTTTGAGTTTTGCAAAAGCTCAAAAAGTCCTGGTCATCAGTTGCGGAAATCGTATGAACAGTCAGGCGTTTTAACGTTTTAACGAACGAACTGCGCGCTCCGGAATGGTATGTTTCATGTTGTAAATATTTGACTACATTTTTATAATAAACAGCCTCTCGCTTTGTAGCCCAGATTAGCCAGCTCTGCTTCCTGCTGCAGCGGTTCCCGGTGGTGGGATTACTGACTGATCACATTTTACAAGGACAAGAATAAATATGAAAAGGGATGGGAACAGAGCTCGAAAGCCAGTTTTGCCTGACCAGCTGAACCCGAACTCCAGGGAACGGTGTTGTACCCTAAAGCTCCCCCGCTTCTTCTCCGAGGCGAGGCGGGTGCTCTGGCACCCGCGCAGGCGCCCCGCGAGAACCATCTCTGGCAACTCTGGCTGTACCTCTGCACAGGCGGCCAATGAACATTCGCCTGTGGCCAAGCTCGCGCCTCCATTGGCTGCACCCCACCAACCGCGGTCCTCACAGATTCCCAAGCCGGGTTTAAAGGTGTCAAGCGCACACTGCCACTCTCTGTCGTCCGCCCGCGCGCAGGTCCGCGGGGAGGGCGATCTATCGACCGGCCCACCTTTGGGCGTTAGTGAAGGGCGCCCCCGGTCGCCCCCACAGCCCCCACCCCAGATGTACTATGCGGTTTCCCAGGCGCGTGTGAACGCTGCTCCCGCAACCATGTTGCGGCCACAGCGGCCCGGAGACATGCAGCTTGGGGCCTCGCTGTACGAACTGGTGGGTTACAGGCAGCCATCCATCTCGTCCTCGTCCTCCTCCTCCTCTACCGCGTCCCTTCTCCCCAAGCCTGCGCGCGAGAAGCCCGAAGCTCCGCTCGCTGAGCCGCGGGGATCTGCGCCGGAGTCCGGGGGCGCCCGGGCCGACGCCAAAGAGGAGCAGCAACAGCAGCAGCTGCGGCGCAAGATCAACAGCCGCGAGCGGAAGCGCATGCAGGACCTGAACTTGGCCATGGACGCGCTGCGCGAAGTTATCCTGCCCTACTCGGCGGCGCACTGCCAGGGCGCGCCAGGCCGCAAGCTCTCCAAGATCGCCACGCTGCTGCTCGCCCGTAACTACATCCTGCTGCTGGGCAGCTCGCTGCAGGAGCTGCGCCGCGCGCTCGGCGACGGTGCGGGACCTGCCGCCCCGCGCCTGCTCCTTGCCGGCCTGCCCCTGCTGGCCGCAGCGCCGGGCTCTGTGCTGCTGACACCCGGTGCCGTGGGGCCCCCTGAAACGCTGCGCCCCACCAAGTACCTGTCTCTAGCGCTCGACGAGCCACCATGCGGCCAGTTCGCTCTCCCGGGTGGTAGCGCAGGTAGCCCCAGCCTCTGCTCTTGTGCGGTGTGCAAGTTCCCGCATCTGGTCCCCGCCGGCCTGGGCTTGGCAGCCGTGCAGGCTCAGTTCTCCAAGTGAGAATTGGCTGGGCCCGGGGCGGGGCGCGACCTCAGCCAATCTTCCCGCGCCCTCGCGTCCTGGATCTAGGGAGAGCTGGCCCCAGAAAGGAGGACATTTCCAGACTTCTCGCCCAGACGACAGGGCGCCTTCTTCCCCTCCCCCACTCCCTGGCAATTAAAGGACCCAGGCGGGTGTTCCAAGGAGCTAAGCAGTTGCTTGGGATTCTAGATGAATCCCACTTGTTTAGAGCCAGAAGTCATCACGTCCGCACCATAAGCTCACCAAGTGGCGGCGGTGACACCCCCACCCCCTTGGTCTGTTCTTGTATCCGTGAGGTCGGGTAGGAAGGTAGTTGGGGTTGCCCTGGGTGCAGCGAAAGGCTGTCCCCGAGCTTGGTGCCCTGGCATCTGCCAACTCCCTGGCCTAAGAGCTGCTTCCCAACAGTGTTGACCCAAAGGGGCCTTCTTTTCTTGTCCTGGGCCTGAGCGCACAGACTCCCTTGCTCCCACCAGCCAAGCCCATGCGGATCTAGGAAGTCTAGAAAGCCCAGGCCACCCGTACAAACATCAAGAGTGTTGCAGATGGGCCGCTCTGGAAAGCCCCGAGTAGCGCGCATTGAAGGCGCCTCGGTCTTTGGGAATGCGAAATGGAGAAGTTCGTCTGGTTTTACGGTTCTGTTTTTCAGGTTCACACGCCCAGGTGTTTTGTTGCAATTTACGCTCCTTAGTCTCCGCTTCCCCAAAAGGTAGCTTAACCATCATTTGAGCTTGCTTAAAAAACGAAACTCCAAGCACGTTCCACACCGTCGGTGTTCTGGACTTACTAAAATAGGTAGCAAAGCATGTCTTAGCGCAGGCTTGTGAAACTCGGCAATTAAGCGTTCTCGCTGAAGTAAGCGGAGGTGGACAAGGATCCCAAACCGCCCCGTGGCTGGACAAACCCAGATGCGCTGCAGGAAGGAAGGCGCTGGCTCTTCGTGGGCTCGTCATTAACCACAGCAATGCAGCTGAAGAACTCCGTGGACGCGTGCACGCGTGGATGCCGCGTCTTGGCTTGTGATTAGCATTAGGAAATTACCCAAGATTATTGCATAATCTTTACCAGCTTGCTTTGATTCTTTTTTTTTTTTTTTTTTTTTTTTTATGTTGGAAGTTTTGGGTTGTTGACAGTAGCCGAATTTAACTGGCATTGTATTTGACCTCTAACTCTGTCCCCCTGAACTGTACAGAAATCACAAAATAAAACGCCAACAGTCGAATTTTTACGTTTTTCGTCTATTTGTTAAATAAAAATGTCCTTGCACCCTGCTAGAGTGACAACGTAAAGGTGAAGTCACAACGACTGGGTTTCCACATTTTAAACCTTGAAGTCTGGAACTGTAAGATAATCCAATGGAAAGACAACTGTGATTCAAATTCAGGCAGCAGCTGGACATGAAAGGGCAGGGGTGAGCTGGCTGGAGGGGCAAGGAAAAATTCAAGAGACTGGGGTTTGGCCAAACTCAGGAGATAGGAGCTCCTTTAAATATATCTTCTTCCCAGCGATATTCCCAGATGAGTTAAGCTATACCATGATTATACTTTATTTCAACATTTTCCTCTGAAATACAGCTTTCCTGTCTCCAGTAAACAGAGCATAAACATATGTAAGGCCCTCCCTTCTGCAGGAGGCTGGTTGTTTTTAAGTAGACAGTCTCCATGAGACCATAAGACACTGGACACAATTTGATTCCAACAGAGGAAAGCGTTGGGGTCCATCGAGTTGATTTTAAGAACTTGGGGTGCTATAAATCAAGATTGGGGGTGCACAATTGGAGTGCTGGCTTGTTCACATGCAAGCTGTTTAAATGCCTGTCCCTGTCTCTCTTCCCCTCCCCCTGCCTACCCTCCCTGAGCTGAGGGAAGTTCAAGAAAGCTGAGATTAAATGACTCCTTATGCGCATGGGCGCACCTGCACTCCAGGTACACAGAAGGGGCTGGATTGATGGAATTGCTGCCCTCCTATGCTGCAAATTCTTGTCCTGAGGGAACCCAGACTCACAAGAGAGAGTAGCTCTGAATGCCAGCCATGCAAGGAGCCCTGGGGCTCGCCCTCCAGACTCTGCCTCAGGGGATCGATTTATTTATGTTTTAGAGTAGTTGTTGTTGTCATTGTTGCTTTTGTTTTTGTTTTTGTTTTGTGTTTTTGTTTTTCTTACCTCACAACGTGATGAGGGGTCTGAAGAGAAAACAACCAGTTGTTAACCCTGAAAAAAGCTCAGGACTGAGCTGCTAGATTAGGAACACCTTTTCCAGTTCCACTTCCAGCACTGAGGGGCCACTGTCCTCCCAGAGTCACCTGTAAGAGCCCATGACTATAAGTACTGCCTCCTTTCTTCTGTTGCAAATAGTGCCGTCTGGGTGTTGTGTAATTTCAAACAAATTATACCCTTGAACTGCCAAAGATTGTGAGTGAATTCAACAAGGATACAATGTTGGTTTAGGGTGATGCCTTTGTGGTTTCTATTTATGTGATGAAGACCATGACCAAAAGTGACTTGGGGAGGAAAGGCTCTATTCAGCTTATGCTCAGGTCACATCACCTCTGAGGGAAGTCAGGGCAAGAACCCCAGGTAGGAACTGAAGCAGAGGCCACAGAGGAAGGCTGCTTACTAACTTGCTCTCCGGGGCCTTCTCAGCCTCACTTCTTATACTGTTCAGGACCACCTGCCCAAGGCGTCCCCCTCCCACAATGGACTGGATCTCCCCCAGCAAATTAATCAAGAAAATGTGTATGGTTTTGCTCACAGGCTAGCCTTGTGGGAGCATTTCTCAGTTGAGGTTCCCCTTCCTCAAAGGATGCTAACTTGTATCAAATTGACAAGACAACAACAGCAACAACAATAAACAACAACAACCAGCACAATCCCATCAGAACCTTTACGTGACCTACCTGCAAAGAGCATCTTCTCAACCACGTGCTGAGCAAGGTTATTCAGACAACCCCTTGTTAATTCATGTTCTAAGCCGGCTCAGCAGGCATTCAGGAGCCCACTGGATAAGTCAGAGGTCATCATATACACAAGAGTATATACAGAACAGAGTGCATATACACACAAGCCTTGTGCACACAAGGGCAAAGGTGAATCTCCCAGCAGCCCTGTGGCAGTAAACCCTTGACACTTGCACGGATACTTAGTAGAGCAGAGTCACCTTTGACCTCTCCATTGCTCTATCTTGTTACCAAGAGAACCAGTTGAATTCCCACCTCCCTTGATTTCAGATGGAGTGCTCTCAGGTTACAGTTTAAGCTAAGGTTTGAAGGGGTAAGAAAGCAGGGAGGGTTTAGACAGGGTCTTTGAGACAGAAAAGCAACATGCGGCTTGGTGCTTATAGAAAGCCCACCCCCCACATCCAGTCCAATATCAGTGTGCAATCCCAGCAGCCCTAGAGAACAGAATTGGAGCAGGGATGTGTTGAAGGTCAGTGAGCAGTCAGAAAGAGCAGATGCAAAGCAGAAAAGCATCATGGGATTTCCCTAGCACAGCAATGTCTGTTGACTGTTGATCTCCCCCTAGGAAAAGCAATCACACCCGGTATGAACGTGCTGCTTTGTGAGATATTTAAATTCAGCAGTTTTACCAAAAAGGAGGCTCCACCTCAAATATGCACAAGACTGAGCTTCCCTCAAGTTGAGAATCTCAGCCACAGGTCTTGCATGTTGCCCTGTGATGTAAGGAGTGATTTGTGTGTGTTTGGCGTGGGGGAACTCCATACGAAGAGCAAAGGTTGGCCTTAGGGTCTTCTCCCTCAGTCATTCTCCATCTTGTATACTGGCGTGGAGTCTCCCGGACGATTGCTTTCTCTGGGAATCACCTCTTCTTGCCTCCTGAGTGCTGGGTTTACAGGTAGGTTTCTGGGTCCGCCTACCTGGCTTTTACCGGGTGCTTGACCTACAGACCAGGGTTCTCACAGCAAGTACTTTATTCTGTGTCATTTTCCCAACCCCAAGTTTAATGGAGCATTTTGTTATTGCTGCTGTTTTAGAATTATTTACTTTTTAAATTTGTTTAATCTCTATTTTTTAATTTATGTGTATGAGTGTTTGCCTACGTGTATGCCTCAATGATGCCCCTGAGAACAAGAAAAGGGCATCAGATCCCCTGGGATTGGGGTTACAGTTAGGAGCCACTATGTGGTTGCTAGGAATTGAATCCTGTCCTTTGAAAGAGTCATCAGTGGTCTTAGCCTCTAAGCCATCTCTTCAGCTCTAGGTGTTTTTTTAAAATGGTGTGTGTGTGTGCGTGCACACATGTGCATGCGTGCATAAGTGAGTGTATGTGCATTCAGATGTGCAGAAAGGCCAGAGGTGTTGGATTTCCCTCTAGCTAGAGTGACAGGTGATTATCAGCCACCCAGGGTGGGTGCTAGGAATTGAACTTGGGTGCTTTGTAGGTGAAGCACACATTCTTAACCTCTGAGCTGTCTCTCTGACCTCTTGTGAGTTGGTTCTTTTTTTTCCTTTCAGTCTTTACTGGTTGCCAACATGCACAGGTAAGGCTGTAAACTACTGCTTAGAACTTCTGTTCACTCCTCAAGAGCCTAGAACATTCTGTGATTGCTAATGGAAGCCAGCTAGAAGAGCTTTCCTTCAGCCAGGGTGATTTTGAGGACAGAACATGGGTGGAAAAGGTTATTAAGTGGAAGTTATAACCCTTTATGGCAGACAGGTATAGTATATAGCCTTCAGCAGGCATGTTCTTGCCTGTTCATACACGTTGAACTGATGATCACTAAAGTTACCCATGTTCACTGAAGAAGCTCATAAAGCAACAGCTTGGGAAAATGTTGTTTTCCTTCAACAGGAATTGATTTTCAATAAGCAGAATTTAGTAGGAGGGAGACCATTAGATATTATTGTTTTCAAGGAGATTCCAGGGTTGGGAGTGCAACTCAGTGGTTAAGTTCTTGCCTCGCACAGGTAAGACCCTGAGTTCAATTCCCAGCACAGAAGGAAAGGAGAAAGGCGGGGTTTGTTTTACAATATTCAAGGCTTAAAACTGGGACAGCAAAGTTGCCCTTAGGGCCACAGACATTAGTATTGCACAGATGGAGATTGCTGGGGATGTTTTGTCTGACTGATACACACCCAAACAAACGCCTCAGCTAAGATGGCATCCCAAGTGAGGGACGGTCTATGTTGTCTTCTATTGCCTTCATCAGTTGGCTTATGGGCCTTCTGATTGTTTATTGACATCAGAGGGCCCATCCCACTGGCTGGCTCTGTAAGAAAGGTAGCCAAGGGAGCCAGAGCCAGCGCAGCAAGCCAGAGCACTGTTTCTCCATGCTTCCTGCCTTGAGCTCCTGCCCTGGTTTTCCCTAGGAACCAAATGAACCATTTCCTCCCTCTTTGCTTTTGGTCAGTGTTCTAGTGTAACCACAGAGATGCTCACTAGGACAGACATGTCGAGATTAGTTTTTAAAGCAGGTCCCTCTGTCCACCATTTGAAACTAACCCAGGGAGAAAATTGAAATGCCCAGCTGGAAACCAAGGCAGCCTTTCTGTTCCCATGTGGTTAACCCTTTCTGTCTGGAAACTTCTTTGCTTTCCACTGCTGTGTCAGAACAGCTCAGGATAACCAGTTCAAGGATTTCAAAGCCAAAGATGCTGGGCATCTTTGGGGATGGTGCTAAGGTTATAAAATGGGGTACCTTTCTCCTTTACGATTAGTGTTCCCCATTGACCTCAGAAGTAGAAATATAAGCCACACCAAAGGTCAAAGATACAAGTGCCAGTCTACCCTCTGAACCCTACAGAATACCCCAAGGTGTGCCAGTCTAACCTCTGAACCCTACAAACTACCCCAAGGTGTGCCAGACTACCCCCTGAACCCTATAGAATGCCCCAAGGTGTGCCAGTCTACTCTCTGAACCCTACAGAAATCCTCAAGCATGAGGACTCACAAACCACCTGCTCTCCTCTTTCCTACTGACTAAAGTCACAGTTGGTCAAGAACCTGTTGCTGGAAAGGCAAAAGTTTCTTCCTTGGTTTTCCCCAGTGCCTGAGGAAAAGGGGACCCAGGTGAGCGGCTCCCACCCCAGGCCGACTACATTGTTCTGATTCTCTGGACTATCTCTTGAAAGAATCTACTCAGGACCCCAAGACCAACTTCTCAGCCCCAGAGGGACAAAGGGCAGGGGATAAGGGAAAGACTGGAGACAGAGGAGGAGGGAGAAGGGGAAGGAAACAAGGGAGAAGGGGTAGGGGTATTTGTCCCAGAGGGAAAAAGGACTGCCCCTGGACAGAGAAGAAACAAATGTAGCCATAGACAAATGGCTCTTTTGGGGGTGGGGAATGGGTAAGGAAGAAAACCCCATGTTAGTCAAGGTGTTTAATTTTAATTAGACATGTTAATTAGGTGAGTCAAAGGGAGCTTTTGATTGCTGGACTTCAATATTGTGATAGCTGGACCTTGGTAGCCAGCCTCAGGAGGAGGAAGTGGCCAAATAAGGGAATGGACCTTAGGGGCTAGTTTTAGGAGTGTAACCTAATCAGTTTTTTGATTGTTTGGTTGGTTGTTTTTTAGCAAGATAAATTCTCGGGGAGGAGGGCAAGGCCTGTCAGAGCTAAGTTTGCAGGTCCAGGCTGGCTGACCTTCATCTCTGACCTCTGACCTTTCCCAGCCTCTCTATGCAGCCCTTGTTCTGGCCTCCGAGTGGTATCCATGACGAAGCTCAGGGCCAATCCCCTGCCAGCCAACCTGACTGCAGTTGAATCACCTGGACTTTCTGTGACAGCCTTGTCCCTGGTCCCCAGAGAGACCTGGATTAGTGACAGGGAGTGGCAAGCCCTGGGAGAGGCTCTGATGGTACATGTTTGTCATCGAGGTTTCAGAAAGCGACTTTAGGAAGCAAAGCAGCAGAAAGGTGGCAGCCAGGGCATCAGGGAGGGAGGGGAGCGGCCATCAGGAAAGGACTTGCCTTGTGCTGACCCAGATAAGGACCATTTTCTCAGCACAGCCGGCATCTCTTGCCATGTGTTTCTCGCAGACAAGAAGAATTCTCCAAGAGGCTTCTCCATAGAAGGAAGCTGTGGCTGCGGCCAGCCTTCTAGGAACAGAGGCCAGATATGCCTAATGCTACACCTGGACCCTGGATCTGGCACACAAGTCACAGGTAAGCAATGGGGCCCAGGAAAAAAGTTTAGCTCTAGGGCCCAAGAAAGGCTACTGTGTCCCCAAATCTGCTATGTAATGTGGATAACTTTAAATCCTACAGCCAAGAGATTTCAAAGTGGCAAAATTGAAAAGACTCATCTTTGAGTTCAGAAAGAGAGAGAGATGAGGAAAGCAGGAAGAGGGAAGGAGGAGAGAGGGGGGGGGGGAGGAGGGAGGGAGAGAGGGAGGGAGGCGTGCAGACAGGGAGGAAGAGGAGGAATGGCTGATTGGCACCTGATGCTAACAAGAGCAACAGTACCCATGAGCTACCTGTGTTTACTGAGCACCCAGAACCTTCTCAGGTTTGCCTGAGTGATGCTCTGCCTCATTTTGTGTTCTCCTCACCTGTCAGGTGAACAGGACAGAGACAGGGAGCTGAGGCTCATCAGGGGTTTCTAGAAGCCCCTCTCCTCAGTTTTTGGGACAAGCTGGTGGCAAGCCGGCCTGCCTGTGATGGCCCCTATAGCCCAAAGTTCTGACCAATGTAGCCGCTGAGATACCCATGGGGCCCAGCATGGCCACCTGTGGTCTGTGACCACTCCTCTCGCCACAGGCCGCACGGCATCCACGGGTTAGCATTTACGAAAGGTAGCAGCAGGTCGCTCTGCTTTAAGTCCCGATTTCCACATGTCCCAGTCTGGGGCGGGGCTGGGGGAAAGAATGCTTGACCAGTTCTGAGATGTTAGGAATGCAAACAGAATGGAAGGCAAGCGTGCATGCTCCTTTAAAGGCTTACATATTCCTGAGCCCACAAAGACCTCTGAGACAGTGCTTCTCAACCTGTGGGACACTGTCCCTCTTTTACGGGGATCACCTAAGACCACGAGAAAAACACAAAGAGTTACATTGCCATTCATAATAGTCGCAAACTTAGTAGCAGCGAAATCATTTGATGGTTGGGGGATGGAAGGGGGGTGTCACCACAACGTGAAGAACTGTATTAAAGGTCGAAGCCTTAGGAAGGCTGAGAGCCAAGCACAAACTTGAGCTCTCAGGAGGGGATCGTTAGATGTGTGCAACCCAGGTTCTTAAAAATCACATCAAGCAGATGAAGATCAGTAAGGACCGATTCGGTGATAGCCTTCTGTACCCTGATTAACAGACAAAGGGCATTGTGCTGTTTTGTCTGCTGGCTCCTGGTGGTGTTAGTTAGTTAGACTGTAGACCCCTCTACAGTCCTGGGCCTATTAGGCAGAAGGAATAGTCAACAACCCTCAAGCACCAGAGGAAGACCTAAACCCGGGTGTTTGGGCGCCGTATTCATAGACCATGAATGTCAGTGTTGGCGGTGGTTCTCCTGAGGGACTGTGGTGGCCCTGGAAGATGTCTTTTGCATTTCTGTCTTCATGATAACAATATTGTAAAGCAGATACATGTCAGTGGTTAATCACAGACTATCCCTGTGGAGGGGTGGAGGGGTGGAGGGAGGTTGTGCCCAGAGGGAAGACCAGATGGTACTCAAGAAAGAAAGGTGGGAGAGCTTCCTGGGTTTCCACATGCCTCCACATTCTCTGCCCCTTGAACCTGCCGTTGTTGCTGAGCCCCACTGGGTACCATATCCATCTCCCACACTTCTTCTTGCTGTCTCCCTCTGCCACCTCGCTGTGCTGAGCATGCCTTTATGACTGAGCATGGGCGATCTTACCCGCTCTCTGCCGAGTGATCTCAGACAGGTGATTGAGCTCTGGGGGGCTCACCTGCTGTCCCCCGGTAGGAATCCTGACAGGACCCAGCTCAGCACTTGTTGTGGGTGCTTGTCACGACACATGGGTATTTCTCTTCCATTAGAACTGAATCAACTGCGTAGCTCTGTGTACAGTGACGGATCAGTGGCTAAGAGACAGCGTGTACAGTGATGGATCAGTGGCTAAGGGACAGCGTGTACTCTTCGTTTGTATCTTTTCTGGTGCATGAGTCGGGCCCATGTCAGCACCCAAGGGTGTCAAGCAAAAACCATTCATACAAATAAGTGTATAAAGTCCAGTTGGGTTGCTTGAGGGTTCTTTTAGAAAATCCATGTGAGGTTCTGCCCTGTTCTTCTGGACTCCTGCTGACCGTATCTGAAGCCAAGTGTTTCTTTCAAGGTGGCTAGAAACAGACTGTAGGATCCCCTCCTCCCCTCGTGACAGCCTCCTCCTCCTCCAGTCCTCCTCTTTCTCCTCCTTCTCCTCCTCCTCCTCCTCCTCCTCCCCTTCCAGCTCCCCCCCTCCTCCTCCCCTTCCAGCTCCCCCTCCTCCTCCTCCTCTGGGTGGGCCCACAAACAATAGGTTCCTCAGAAGCCATCTGTTTGGCTACAAGCTGATCCTATGTCATTCCCCACCAGCAGAGCTCAGGACAGCACCAAACAGTCTCTACCGGTCTGTGGCAAGTGACATAAACACCAGGCGGGTGGCTGAAATCACTGCCTGAGTCATCCACACATGGAGGATGAATGGGAGTCAGTCAGTGAGCTCAGGAGAATTCTGGCTGAGGGAGCTGGGGTTCATCCCTGCCCACGAGTCCGGGCAACCGTACTAGAGCCATGCCTTTGGCCAGCTCCCAGTGAGGGTCCCACACTTGGCACCAGCGCAGTGATATCTCCAAGCAGGGATGTGGTCGTGGAAGTTCGATGAGTGGAACTCAACATGGGTTCCTCCACAGAACAAAGGAGAGAAGGAAAACTGTGGAGAGTGGGAGGTATTAAATTTCAGACCTGAGAGTAGACCTGGCCTCATGTTCTCCCAGCATCCCTCAGTCCCTACCTGGCACACCCTGACCCCAACCCTGAACTTTCCAGCCCAGGGGTTGGGCTGCCCTTCCTCCAGAGGTTCTTCTGTACATAATCCAGACATTTTGGATGTATGATTAAACTCCTCTCTCTCTCCTCTCCCTCTCTCTGTTCCTCTCTTTATGCATGCTTTCTCTCTTTCTCTTTTCCCTCCCCTCTGTCTCCCTTCCCTCCTTCCATGAAGCCAGTGAACTCATCTGCCTGAGAGTAGCTTCCAATAACCTGGATATATATATATGTGTGTGTGTGTGTGTGTGTGTGTGTGTGTGTGTGTGTGTGTAAGTATAGATTAGATATAAATAGAACACACACACACCTGGAAATATATATATATATAAATATGTGTGTGTGTGTGTGTGTGTGTGTGTAAGTATAGATTAGATATAAATAGAACACACACACACACACACACACACACACACATACATGCACACACTAGGGGGTGAGGACAGGCAGATACTGAGAGTTCACCACCCACCAAGCCCAGCCCACAGCAAGGCTTGGGCTCAGTGAAACCTTATTTCAAGGGACTGCAGTGAACAATGACGGAGGAAGAGGCCAGTCCTCTGGCCTTCAGAGATGAGCCCACACATCCCGCACATACACGTACCCACACGACACGCAGACCACAGATTTCATTATGTATTTCATAATTTATTTAAAACAGCCAAATCCAGTAGAGGAGGAAGAGAAGGTAGAAATAAGGGAAACAAAGAAATACGTCACAAAACTTTTAATAGAAAAGTTACTGGAAGGAAAAAGGTAGGCAGTCTCTCTTTTGCTCAGCACCCCACCCGCTTCAGGGAGAGTTCAATGGCTCGAACTCAATGAGTTTCATCTGAAGTTGCCTCCACAGAGCCCAACCTAAGGCCTGTGCTTGCTAGAAGTGTTCTCCCCGTAGACAAATCCCCAATACCTGTTTTGATTGAGTTTCCATAGTTGTTTTGTTTTGGTTCAGACTCATGAATGAAGTGGCCCGTTCACCCTGGCAAACAGAACGGAGTCAGAAAAGCATTGTGCTAAGTTAAAGGTCCCAGAGTCCCACAGTTGGATGAGACCTGCTTGTGTTATTTGGGTGTTAGCCAGAAACCAGGGCATGGGTTGGGGAGTGTAACATTTCTTTGGATATGAAACTGAAGAGACCTCCCCCAAAGTCATTTTGTCAGAATAAATATTTTATGGTATAAAAAATTGACACAAAAGTATGTATGGGAAAAATTTCAGAAGTTTACATGTAGATGGTTGCTGACTTTTTCTCAGACTCCTACATGGATCTACCTGAAGGCCAACCCTCAAGCCCGCCTTCCCAGTTTACCAAGGCCATTGCTAAGCCACCCATGAGGCCTTCTCACTGGCCCTTCCCAACTTTGGCCACATGGTGCTGAATTTCTGGAGGCTAAACGTAGCTCAGAGATAGAAATAAGACTCTGGTCAGGTTCAGATACCAGCAGATATTGTTCTTGCAGTATGGTGGCCAAACATTGTGGCTGCCAAAGCCTCATCTCTTTCCAACAAGCACAGCTTCGTGCTCAGCAGCGTCCTCTGTAAGGAGGGGCAGTAAGAGGTCACCCCAGATTAGAGCTTCCAGAACACTGTGACTGTGGATGTGCCGGAAGCAAGCCCTACAGTGTAGCAGTCCTCTGTCGAGGGAGCTGGTCCCCTCACATTCAGCTCTTTCTTTTAGAGATCCACCTGGAGGACCTTTATTTTCATTGCATATTCCTGTTTAAAAAGCTCTAATCTGGAGGCAATGGAGGTTCCCACTGCCATCAAACATTTCCATGGACCAGCTGTTTAGCACCAGGACCAATCTGTTATTTATTGGAGGGGTCATTCAACTCTTTACTCCTTCTTCTGTTCCTAGACAGTTGGGATAGCCTGGGTCTGAGCGCCTGTGATGGGAATCCGTGGGAGTATGGGAAGTTTGGAATTTAGATGGCGTGAGCCCTAAAAGCCAGCCCTGCCTCACCTACACTGGGTGAAATAAGAGTTCTGTCCCCCCCAGCACCCTGCTGCCATGTACTCTTCCCTGACCCTTGATCCCAGGAGATGTGTCACCCAGACGGGGAGCAAATGGGTCAATACGTAGTGGGGCTGTCTTCTGAAAGTCTCTGGGATGAGCTAATTGCTCTGCTCGGATTTTTAAACTACTCCGTGCAAACAGCTTTTGATGGTCTTTTTAAAAGGCATGTCAGCGCTGGAGAGAAGGCCGAGTTTAACAGCGCGTAATGTTCTTCTGGAGGACCTGAGTTCAATTCCCAGCACCCACATCAGTGGTTTAGGCTCATAGCCGCCCAAATTCCAGCTCCAGGGGATCTGACACCACTGCTCTCTAACCGCACCTGCACTCATGTGCACACACCCACATAGAGATACAAACTCACTGATGTGCACACACCCACATAGAGATACAAACTCACTCACGTGCACACACCCACATACAGATACAAACTCACTCATGTGCACACACCCACATAGAGATACAAACTCACTCACATGCACACACACATAGAGATACAAACTCACTCATGTGCACACACCCACATAGAGATACAAACTCACTCACATGCACACACACATAGAGATACAAACTCACTCACGTGCACACACCCACATACAGATACAAACTCACTCATATGCACACACACATAGAGATACAAACTCACTCACGTGCACACACCCACACAGAGATACAAACTCACTCATGTGCACACACCCACATAGAGATACAAACTCACTCACGTGCACACACCCACATAGAGATACAAACTCACTCACATGCACACACACATAGAGATACAAACTCACTCGTGTGCACACACCCACATAGAGATACAAACTCACTCATGTGCACACACACATAGAGATACAAACTCATTCATGTGCACACACCCACATAGAGATACAAACTCACTGATGTGCACACACTCACATAGAGATACAAACTCACTGATGTGCACACACACCACATAGAGATACAAACTCACTCACGTGCACACACCCACACAGAGATACAAACTCACTCATGTGCACACACCCACATAGAGATACAAACTCACTGCTGTACACACACCCACATAGAGATACAAACTCCCAAACATAATAAAAATGAATACACCTTCCAAGTCACCTAGAGGTGGCTCACGGTTCGTGGAGAATGTTGCTAGGATACATGCAGACACTGAGCATCGGGTGATAAGGACTAGAGCATCCAGGCGCTCGGTATCACTCTAACAGAATCTTCGTATCTATTCTTTGATCTATTCATTTTCATGTTGTGTGATGGTGGTTTCACCACCACATGTGTGCCTGTTGTCCACAGAGGTCAGAAAAGGGTATCAGATTTCTTAGAGCTGGAGTTACAGTTATGAGACAGCATATGGGTCCTGGAAATGAAACCCGGGTCCTCTATAAGAGCAGCCAGTGCTTTACCCGCTAAGCCATCTCTCCAGTCCCTCCTTCCCCTTTCTTCCCCCAAAGATCCCTGTTCACATCCTCAGCTCGTATGTATACCCGTAAGATAGGATCTTAATTGGCCTGGTTCAATTGTATTAAACATTTGGATCTGTGACTTTTCCGTGACAATAGGAGAGGAAGGTAACACATGCTGTTCACAACCTGCGACAAGTCCATCCTAAGCCATTCTTCAAATATTATAATCCCCCATTTTCCAGTATGGAGCCAATAACACTGGTGCTACAGTACACGTAGAATACGGCCCATCCACCTGGAGTGTGCTGTAGGTGTAAAATACACCTGTTCTCTCATTAATAACTTTGTTATTGTGTATCATATGTAGCTATTATAGATACATAATAGATGATAGATACAATGTATTACTAAAATTAATTTTACCCAATTCTTTTATTTTTTATGTCCATAATAAAAATTTAGAACTATACATGTAGCTTGAAGAGTACTGAACAACTCTCTCTCCCTCCCTCCCTCTCCTTCCCCCCCTCATACACACACACAGACATACAATTTTATTCAGTATACTCTGCACAGACAACCTTTTATTTTATTAGACATAATTCAGACATATTAGATACCTGTCCATTGGCCTCTTCATTACATCAGCCAGTGGCATGCTGGGAAAATGCTCTCTAAGGGAAAAAGAATGCCCCAATTGGTAACATAAATCTTTCCGAATTTCGGAAGCCAGTGTGGTGTCTGCAAAGTTGGAGGCCTGCCTGGCAAGCCCAGGATTGATTTGAGGACCCCTCTTTGTGCTAACTCCTGGCTACATGAAAATCACTGTCACCCTGACAACTGAAGTCCAAGCTCCTGTCCCAGGGACTTTGACTGGTAGGGGTGGTTATCAGCTATGGCCACAGCAGACTCCAAAAGTGGAGGTGAATACTTGGTATGGGTGGGGACAATTATCCAAGCCACCGTCCAGTGAGAGACTCCAGGTAGGATGGCAGCTGGTATCCAGTGGTGATGGCAATACTGGCTGTGTCCAAAGTAGACTTTTCCAGAGCAGGATTTGAGACCTGTTCTTCCATCTCCTTGTTGACTTGATGATCTAATCACCCTTCCATCAACTTTTCTCTGCCAGCTGAACTAGAAGGAAGGACCACATGAAAGGTTCACCTCTAACAATCAAGTAGGCGGCAGAATTACATCCAAGCATCGGACCATCCCCACCCAGGCCCCGCAGGTGACAGAGTAGGTCTCAAGGTCTCAGAGAAGAGGCCATCTATAGGCCTTTACAAACAGGGACTGTCAAAATTGAAAGCATGGACTCGCTTGTGTGTGGCTCCAAGTCCATGGTAGCTCTGTCCGCAGAGTTCAGAGTTAGGACAACCTGCTGTACGTGATTATAAGGGAGTGCCAACCAGCCTTAAAGCTGAAGAGAATGTGCTGTATGCTCTAACAGAGGACCTCCAGTGAGACAAGGAAAAATACTAACCGACAAACACTGGGTTTCTATTTGTATGAGCAAGCCAGAGCAGACAGATCGAGACAGCCGGCAGAGCAGTGCCTGCTGGGAGCTGGGGCAGAGGAAGGGAGGAGCTGTTCTCCCACCACAGACCACAGCATCAGTGCTGTAAGATGAAAAAGTTAAGGGGATGGTGGTGACAGTGGCTCAACCATCTGCATTTTCTCAACACCACCGAGCTATCCACTCAGACAACGGTGGCCATGGCATTTAAGATAAACCAGCCTGAGGAATTGATGCAGCAAGAGTCAGGTCTGCCTTCCAAATAAACCTGCGGTGTTATGCCTTAGAGGCAAGCAATGAGAAAGTCAGGGTTTCTTCTGAGTGCCCTGACCCGGGAGTCAGCCCCGACCAGTCCCTGAACGCAGCTGTAACAGTGACTCGTTTTCAAAGGGGATTTCATTTTAATTTTTTTTTATCCCGGGAAAGGGTTTCTATAACATTAAAATTTTTCCCCTTTTCCTCTGTTTAAAACTACACCAAAGCCTTTGATTACAGTATTATCTCATATGTAAATTGTATACTCACAAAGTATGGTTTTTGAAAAATAAAAAGAACTATAAAAATAATTAAAATGTAAGAGTAATCACCACACGAGGGTTACTAAAGTATCTTTTAGTGTGTAGGAAAAAGGTACACCAGGAAATGTCTTCTGTTTGACATCTCTAAATATTTATAGACACATACATACACATATATTAGCATTAATAATAATTGACAGCTGAATCTCTCTAAATTGATAACAATATTATTCAATCATGTTAAAAATTTAAAGGAAAATTATTTCATTCACTTCTGTATACATGATTGTATTTTGCAAACTCCTCATCACCTTATGTTTAAAAAATAGCAGTCAAAAAATCTCAGCAAAAAATAGAATTAGTAAAGCAAAGAAAAAATTTTAAAAATGGTAGGTTTCACATTATGGATATTTTGTCAAAACAATAATAATTTAAACAAATTGGACACGTCTAGTTTCTACTCCCAAAGAGGTTCTATTTGGGGTGGGGTCCAGGCTTAAATATAGCTTGTAAAGTGCACCATTGGCTCTATTCTTGAGAGTGACTAGGAAAGTGTGGATCGATGAATTTATGAAGGTTTCACTTCAAAGACATATGTCTAAGACACAAATACTGCAGTGGTTCTCAACTTCCCAACTGCTTCTAACCTTTAATACAGTTTCTCCTGCTGTAACCACCTTACCACCACCACCACAAAATTAGCTTCTTTGCTACTTTGTAATTTTTGCTACTGTTATGAATTGTGATGTAAACATCTGCGTTTTCAGATGATCTCCAGCCATCCCTGTGAAGGGGGCCGAAACCCACGGGTTGGGAAACACTGTTCTGGGCTCCCCCCACCCCCGCCACAGGCCAGGGGTAGCCTGAAGTGTAGGCAGCTTGCAGGGGAGTGCTGTTGGATTTAAATAAATCATCCACTGGCTACGTATGATCATTAGGGAACTACCCAAAAATTCAGATATTGGGCTTCTCTGGAAAAATGAGAAGTTATGCCACAGAAGCTAGGTTCTGCATGGAGGGGCAATTTCTGCTGAGTGAAAAAGGCCCCCAAGGGCACAGTGTGCCCTTCTCCACACTTTTCTCCATGCCCCTTACCTGTGTCGATAGCATGTGAGATCACTTGCCCCCTAATTCATACATCATGTGAACAAGCAGGCCTGGGTGGGGAACAGCCACTCTTAAGCCATGTTTGCCTTATGCACATAGAGATGTACTGATGACCAACTAGAAAGATGAGGACAGAGGTCAGGGAGACAGACAATAATAGAAAACAACAAAAAGCTGTTCTCACTTGCCTTCCAAGGACAAAACTCTGTCGCTAAGCTATAGACTCAGGCTACGTCTTCAGCACTAAAACTTCCTGTAATTTCTACTTCTCAAGACTGACATGAATTCACCAAGTCAGTCTTGGATCTGAATTCACAGAAGTTTAGAATTCACAGGCATCCACACCCTGAACGAGAAGCTGATCTAGAAGGCTGCTTCCAAGACCAGATATAAAAACCACGAGACTTGCTAGGATGTTTGTTTGTTGGTTGGTTGGTCTTGCAAAGAAAACCCAGAATGGTTTCAACACCTATCAGTGAGTGAGAGTCAAAACTACTTTCTCATTTTGGAGCATGTTGGGGAATTTGCCAGGAGTACCCTGGTGAGGCAGGGGGCATCTGAGCCCTAGCACAGGTGATATTTGATGGAAACCTTCCCCCTCACGTTTCTGATTAATTTAGCTGTTTAAATGAAAAGAAGAGAAAATGAAGACAGGGTGGGCAGCAAGAATATTATTCCCGATTTTCTACTTTCACAGTTGTTTCTTTCATAGCTTGGGTCCGGTCTGCCTTCCTTCACCCAGAGACTCGCAGTCCTGTTTCAGACACAAAGTCTGAAGCCACAGCCTGAGTTTGTGGATTTTAAACCAACATGGCCCCCAATCTTCTCTCTGGGCTTCCTAAGATCAGCGCCCCTCTCAGCTAACCTATGGAATATTCAGGAGACACTCATTAACTCTCTCTATTCCCATCTCCTATCACTTAGGCTGCCAGATGGGTAAGTCCCCCGAGCCCACCCCAGGCTCCCAGTGGGTCCAGGATAACAGCTTCTTTAGACAAAGCTCGTGTATTTATATCACAAAAGCAGACTGGCTTGTGCAATGTCATTTCAACAACATAAACAGGCTCTGGATAGCACAACGCTGTCTTTTCAAAAATAAACCTGTGGCCCAGGAGTCTCATCCCCATGGGGATTTTTTTTTTACTCCCACATGGGTAGGACTAGGAGGTTAATGCTTCTTGAGTGAAGCTGGTCTACTGCCCCATCCTTCTCTGACAGTCTGATTCTCCTCAAACGCAAGCAGACCACCCGACCGACGTGACGGCTGCTCTCTAGTGAGCTAAACAACACTTAGTGATTGATAAACCAAACCTCTGTGGACAGAGCGCCCCAAATAGTCCCACCCACTCCCTTGGCCTGTCGCTGGAGGCTCCCCTGTTCAGCTCTGTTCTTCTAGTGTCTGCCAGCAGGAAGTCCCACCTTCTCGCATGCTAGCGTTTGTTCTTCCGCCAGCCGGTCCGCCTAATCCACCTCTTACCTCATATATCCATGGTCATGAAACACACTCTTAGGGATTTCACTCAAATGACAATTCCTGCCTCAGGCCTCACTGGGCACTGGGGGCAGAAGGACCTTTCCTTTTCACGGAGGAGAGCCCACAGGTAGCAAAACGGTTAACTAGACAGAAACTTCTAGACAATTCCACAAGGCCATTGTGAGCATTTGGTATCTGAGAACCAAGTTTTCACACACTGTTCCACCATAAGTGCAGAAATCTTCGGGTTGGCTGGCAGCTCCTTTCTTTAAATAATGTTGAAAAACAACTTTCAGGCATGGCACAAATAGGGCGACCTTGGTCAAAGCCATACATCCTGTCCCTGAAAATATTATCCCTGAGACAATAATAAAACATATTACTTATTCTCTTTATTACAGGGAAAAATAAATACATACTAGGAAAAATTGAAAAGGGTAGAAACTTACATTAGTAATAAAAAGGCTTGAAACATCTTCATACACATCAGTTTGTATATGCCTGTGTGTTTGAGTGTGGATTCACACATTAGGGTCAAAGTCAGAGGACAAGTTTCAGGAGCTGATTTGTGGCTCTTCTCTCTTACAGTCAGGGTTCCTCTTTCTTCGGGCTCTCTTGAAATATCACAGATGTGCTGAGCCTGAGATAAGGTCACATAGTTGGGACTGTGTCATAGACTAGAATCTGTGCAATTCTTGGGGAAATTCATAAGAGCATTTAAATGTTCTAGGAAATAATGCACAAGGTGACCCAGCAGTGGGGTTTCCGCCATGCCTGCAGGTCGCTAATGGTCACATCTGTGTGACCGTGTGACAGCTCGACTCACGGGTTTCTTCCAGTGCATACCTTCCGATTTTCTGCAGTGAGAATGTATTCATGAACATTTAAAAAGACAGCTAGAAAGCCTGGTGCTGAGTCAGTTTGCTCTCAAAATCTCCCTTGCAAAGACCCGGCCTAGGCTGGTGTGCCCAGAATGTTAGCAATGAGCCCCGTGGGTAGGAACCACCACAGATTGGAGAGGGGTGACCCTGGATACAGCCTCTCCCCAACATGTGACTTCTGGGATGATGGCCTGTCTGGCAACAGCTTTCTGATTAGACACTATCGGCACTTTGTAAGAATCTAGCATAGTCTATGTCCCACCGGTCTCCCTTTGAAAAGACACAGATAGTTAGTGACATAGGAAAATATGTATTTCTATGACAAAAGAACCTGGTTAAGTGACTTTGTACCTACTAGTGTTTTTTAACAATGTATTTCTTAGTTGTGATAAATACCTCGTGACTACATAAAATATTTTTAAAAAACATTATTCATGCTGGTAAGATGGCTCAGCAGGGAAAGCGTCTGCCACCAAGCCTGGTCACCTGTACGTTATCCTGGGACTCTCACACATGCACACACATGCACACACACTGTGGCACACTGTCCCCCTGACAAAACAGGGGACTGAATGGCTGCAAGTAAATGTTTGAAACGTAAAGAAAAGGGGCAACACTGGGTGACAGGCATGAGCAGGGTCTCTGTTCCATCTATAAATCTGAAATTATTCCAAATAGAAAAATATTACACCCTTTAAATATTGCTTTAAAATGGGGCAAATACTAACCCTTTAAATCATGTTTCTCATGTGCCTCTTATACAATAAAATGCTTTGTAAAGGCTGAAAATTGTACATTATGTTTTTATATCAATGGACTCTGCTGTGTTGATTAAACATGAAAACTGTATCTAGAAAATAAACCGAAAGGGTTGGAACTTCGTTAGAAATTCAAGATGTTTAGGGTTTCTTTTCTTTTCTTTTCCCTATAGTTTTTCTGGGCATTTAAGATTTTTCTATGGTATTATAGGCCAGTGTTTACCTTAGCATATCCTATATAAAAATAAGGTTAAATAAGATTGTTTCTAGAATCCCCCAAGGAAATTGAAACTGGCCACATGGATTTTCCAGAGGCCTCAGTAACAGGCAGGAGGCTGTAACTGCACAAAGCCAGGCAGCTATGAATGTGTTCCAGCTACTGTAGAAATTTTAGGTTCTATATGTGGTTAGTGTGAATTAGAAGCAGCTAATTATGCTCCAGGAACCAAGAGTCAAATTGATAATGATAGCATCCTTAATTCAGCATGATGGGAAGCTTGGTAACCGTGGCCCATCTAATGAGAGGGTAGCCTAAAGGGAAGCCCGAGCCTTTGTAAAGCTGAACATTAAAATTAGCCGTATCTATTACCATAGGTGCCACTGTGAAGCTGGGAGGCGGTGCTCAGCCGCTGTTTGCTTTGCTAGGCCTGAGCAATTCTTGCCGCAGAGAACAGGTGGAGGAGGCAGGAAGAGTCACCATCGGAAACATTTTTAGAGACAGAGATAAAAAATTTCACCTCGTAAAACAACCAAAAGAAAGGAAAATCCCCCAGAGAAGTAGCAGCACCGTCACGGAAAGAACAGTTGGCCCGGCTTCCAGTGACTGTGGAACAAGCAAGACAGACTCCCTAAGACCTCAGACTGTGCCTAGAAACCAAATATTTAGTGCGCTGTCGTCTTTACGGACGGGTTTTCAGCAGAAAAGTAGTCCCACTTGTCAATCAGCTATGTTCCAGGGGCTAATAGATTCCGGTGTTTGGGGTGGGGGGGCTGTCAACACAGAATTTAATTTACCATCTCACAATACATCCACATGCCCAGAAAATGTGGACAGCTTCATAGGGCGCAGTGAGGCAAAGAAGCAAGGCCCAAACGGTGCAGTAATGTATAGGAGAGAATAGTTGCAATCAGCCCTTGTGAATTGGACAGAGGGCTTGGAGATGAAGCAATTATCAGCCATCGAGGATTAATAGTGAAGTGTGAATGCCAAGCTGTATATGTTAGGAACAGAATATGTTGCCTATAGAAAACAACAAAGGACGTTTCTTACTATTAAGTGAGATTAAACGTAATGGCCTGATTTAATCACAAAGGCAGAATTAAATTCAGATGGCAACTTCAAAGTGGACACAGGAGCACAGGCCACCGCGTGCATTTACATATAGCTGGCTTAGCCTGGCCTGTCGCACAATAGGAGAAAGTTTCTTTGGCCACTTAAACAATTTTCTATTCTTCACTTTTATTTTTAACCCTTGAACACTCACTGTATTTATCACCCACCCACCCCCCAAGTTGCATTCAGCTGATGAGAAGGAGCAGAGAGTTAGTTTTATTCACGGATGCTATAATTTTTAATTCTTTCTAAGTATGAAATAAGTATGAAAAGGTCAATGAGAACCGAGTAGTTTATAATCAGATTGGTACCCAAAGAATCAAAGAGTGAAGTAGGGGGGGAGACAGAGACAGACACAGACAGAGATAGATACAGGAAGAGGGAAAAGAGAGAGAGAGAGAGAGAGGGAAAGAAGGAGGGAGGGAGGGAGGGAGGGAGGGAGGGAGGGAGGGGGAGGGGGATGAGTAGTGAGGCAGCTCAGTAGCTAAAGTGTATTTATTCCCCACAAGCACGAGAACCAGAGTTCAGATCTCAACACCCGTAGAAAAGCCAGCTGTGTCCACAGCTATAACCCTAATCCTGGGTGGGTGGTTGATGGTGGAGATGGGCCAGTGGGGGAGGTCTGCTGGTCAGCCAGGAATTTGAAACAGTCTGAAGCTACTGCAAATAATGTTCTAGAGCTTCATGAAGTTAGGCAGAGAAAGATGCCATGGCAGTTCCAGAGATTACAGATATAACACCCTCTCAAGAAGAGAATTATATCTGTGTGTGTGTGTGTGTGTGTGTGTGTGTGTGTGTGTGTGTGTGTAGGCTTAGATTTTTCAAAACCTACTTTAATGAGGGTTCTTACATGCTTCAACCTCCCTTCTAGTCCACTGACCAAAGGCAGGTGAGAAGAAAGGTTAATAAGAAACAGAGGATGTGGGCCTGTTTAGAACTAGTTCTCTGAGGGAATTCCAAACACAGATTAGTAACAGCAGTCCAGTCCAGTCAGCAAACAGCAAACAGGAGTCTGCAGACGCAGTAAGGAACAGCTGGAATACCAGGCCCGTTCCTCGGCACATTTCTCTCTGTGAAGTCACAGCAAGCGAAGGTCAGCGAAGACCAGCAAAGTGTTGCAAGGCGAACTAATGCAAAAGTACCGTATGCTGTCTGCTGGGTTTTACTTACGGTCTTTCCAAACACCACGCGTCCTCTCTCATGTGTCTGCCTCAGGAAAACATCCTCTCATAGGACAACTTCCAGAAAACCATCACATGCCACAACTGGGCCTCCAAAGGAACCAGAAATTTCCAATCCATGTACGTGTGTATACGTGTGTACATCCATGGGTGTGTATATGGGTATATGTGTATTTGTGTGCTCTTGTGTACCAGTGTGTGTACATGTAAGCCAGGATCAACCTCAGACAACATTCCATAGGAACTCTCTATTTTGGTCTTTTTGAGGCAGGGTACTTGCCAATTAGGCCTGGTTGCCTGGCCAACCAGCCCCAGGGACCCACCTGCCTCCTCTTCCAGTGCTCGGGACAAGCACACACCCAGCTTTGTATATGGATGCTGAAGATTCAGCTCTGGCCCTCTTGCTTGTACAGCAATCGCTTTACTGAGAACATCTCCTAAGCCCTGTGGTTTACTCTCCTCCCAGATAACTAAGTGATTTCCCTCTTTCTTTTTTTAAAGATTTATTTTATTCATGTGAGTACACTGTATCTGTTTTCAGACCTGCCAGAAGAGGGCATCAGATCCCATTACAGATGGCTGTGAGTCACCATGTGGTTGCTGGGAATTGAACTCTGGACCTTTGGAAGAGCACTCAGTGTTCTCAACCACTGAGCCATCTCCCCAGCCCCTAACTGATTTCTTATGAATAAGAAGAATTTATTTTCTAATCAGAAAAGAAAATTTGTTTTTTTTTAGCAAGATTTGTGTGTTTGGAACTTGATGAGCATGGGGGAAGTCATTTTATAGTCAGAAGATGAGTTCTTCTGAGGCCAGGATCAGACCCACCCCCCCCCAATCCTTTTACTTTATAATGTGTAATTGCTTCAATTATGAGGGGAGGGAGAGTCTCAAAAAGTCAGCATGAGCAGGATACAATCAGAATGATACCAAAAGAACAGAGGAGACAGGATGGGAGTTAGAGAGAGAAGGAACAGAGAAGAGAGGGAAGACACAGGGCTGGGGGAGAAGATGACCTCAGAGAGAAAGAAGGAAAGAAAGATAGACAATGGAGAGGAGTAAAAAAAGAGAACGAATTTATGTATGGAAATGTTGCACCAGAGAAAAGAGAAAATAAAAGGCAAGATCACAGGGCTGGAAAATGGCTCAGCGGGCAGTGTTCATCTTGCAAACATGACAATTTAAGTGTGCTCTCCAGAATCCACAGAAAAAATCCAAGTTTGGGAAAGCCAGCTTCTAAGCCCCGCCCCCGAGAAGGCAGAGACCAGCGAATCCCCGGAGCTCATTGGCTGCCCAACCTGGTAAAGGGGAAGAGGGTGAAAAAGAGAAAAGGGAATGGAGGGGGGAGGGCAGTAGAGACAGAGAGAGACAGAGAGAGAGACAGAGTCATGCCAAGATTTCTTTCTGAAGCAGGGCCGTAGTGAAACGCTCGCTGGCTTGTTCATCATGACCACAGGGCAATCTGATGACGGCCCTATCTCAGTCGAGCTTCCTTTTTTCTATTATGAGTCAAGTCGATAAAAACTAACATTCCCGTTCCTAAGACTGAGCCAAATTAAAGTTAGGCAAAGCTAGGTCCCTAAGATGAGTTGTGAGTGATGGAAACGGTCCATCATCATCATCATCGGGCCTGAATCACCTCCAGCCTGCTCTGAAAGTAGAGCTGAAGTAATGGATTCAAGGGATGTGCTTCTGTCCCCACAGGCTCACACCTTCCCGATGGCTGAGGGCTGCAGGCGGGTGGGTCAGATAGTAAGCAAATTACCCATGGGAGTGCTGCTGTGGGGAGACAGTGTGTCACACAGAAGGTGAAGAACAATGAGTAGGTGTCAACCCAATGAAATGCAGACGCATGCCCTGTGGTGTGGTGAACCCCCGCCTGCTCTAAGACAGTGCCAGCGAGAGAGCTGGAACCATACACTGCAGGATCAGCTAAGGATATGATCCAGGAACTATGGGACTGCAGTGACGAAGCCAGATTCTGGTGCCTCTGAAGACCCTGGTCTTGGAAACTGTGACATAAAGAGTTGTTTAGCTCAATGCCATTTTAGTCTGGATTGCACATCCCGAGGAGCTACTCCAACATTATCTCAGTGATCTCAGCCAGAGGCTGAAGCTCACCCTGCGGATGCTCAATGCTGAGGAAAGCGGGGACGCAGGGCTCCCCAGCTTTGGTTCACTGGACACAGGAGGTCTGAAATTCTTGCACCCTGGACTGACTCCAGACCAACCAATCACCCTGCTGGGGTAGAGCCCAGGCACCCATACTTTGGGACTGTGTGAGAGGAGAACCAGGAATTGGGCAGGGGAGGCAGCAATTGGGATGTAAGGTGAATTAAAACAAAACAAAACTCTGCTAAAGACGCTAATGCGCTAATGCGCAGCCGAGGTTAGCAGGGCTGACCCAAGGCCCTCTGGGAGTTCTCTGCTCCCTCAAGCCAGAAAGGCAGATAGCAATGATAAAAGGGACCTGGAAATTCCCAAGCCTACTAATGTCTCAGGTTTAGCAAATTTTTCCCCAAAAGGTGTTTGAAACAAAGCCAGCCCCAAGGCAGACAGACCCCTCCTCCCATCCCCCAGCTCATCTACGCTCTGGGTGAATACCCATGAGACAGATTTCTCTCCTCCTCCTCCTTCTTTTTCTTCTCTGTCTCTCTGTCTCTCTCTCCCTTTTTCCCTCCCTCCCTCCCTCCCTCCCTTCCCCTTGTCCTCAATCTCTGCACCAGCAGGTAGTTTTTGGTGTCTCTGTAGATCCCACTTCCTGACATCTGGCCAAGCAGTGCCCCTCTGCCTGTCTCCTCTGCCCTCTGTCCCTCCCTTCCCCACCCCTCTCTTGTTCTGGGCGGTAGGGTCAGAAGTGCTCCACAATTCAACGTGGGAAGTCTCCCCAGGAAGTGCAGGCTCATAAATCTCACCCAACAAGAGCCGCCCTTCAACCTCTGGCTCGTTAGGAAACCTCCTGGCTGCTAAAGGCTGGTGGGCAGTGTTGGGGAGGCCAGGGTGCAGGTGGGCAAGAGTTGGGGCGGGAGCAGAACATTCTGGAGCCCCTCTTGTGCAGTGTCTCAACTGCATGGTTGGGTGACTTAGTCTATTTTAATTGCTCAGCTTCATGACAGCCCTTGGATGCTAACCCTGTCCTTGTGAGCAAAATCCACACCCAAGGACACATTTGGGAGGGGATGGTAGTGATTCTCATGGCTTTGGTAGCATGTGTCAAGCCCCATCTGGATGGCCTAACTCTGGAGTTCAGGCCATATGTTCACAAGAGGCAGTGTTTGGGTAAATATCAGGATGTAAACAGTACTGTGTTAAGTATTTTGCCATCTGTGGGTTATCTATTTGGTATCTAGCAAAATCAGACAGCCAAAAGCTATGCACCAGGGTTCTTAACCTGGATCTTACTGTGAGATCCTGAACCAGTCACTTGGCATCTCTGACCTTCACTACCCACTGTGGAGTGGGTTTTTTAGACAGACAGGGTAGGTGTGGCTCTAGGTCTTTACATTCAAATAGCTTGCTCAGCTCATAGCCTTCAAGCCCCACCCTGTGCAGCAGCAATGCAGATGGAGGAGGAAGGGCCTCACTGGCCTTTGTCCTGCCAGATTTGCCCAAGGAACCAATTGATGGTAAGGCTTAGATGGGAAAAAAAACTAAGGAATTCATCCCAGATCTAAAAAACGAGGCTGTCCCATGCCTGCCTGCTGAAGTGGTACTCTGCAGCCAGGGGTTTGAAGACTGATGGATACATTGTAACCATCACTCAGGTTCCTTTAATGGCAGGCTGGGTAACCATGTATCCATCGCACAGGTTCCTGTGCATCCATTAACTTGATCTCACAGCCTTATGCCCCATCCTCTGCGGTGGGTCCTTTCTTACTGAATGGCCAGAAGGTTTAGTCATTAGCCCATAATCACATGACTGTCAAGAGGCAGAGAATCAGCGTGAGAGCTGTCCCTCCCAGGTAGATTCCTTGCCTAGCATGTGTCCTCCAACACGGCCAAAATTACAGGGAGCCATCCCTGTCCATAAAGTGTTCCCCTTGTAAGCAAGAGGGTCGGAGTTCAAATCCCAGAACCCACATGGAAAGGGAGAACTGAGTCTCCAGAGCCATACCTGGCCTATGCGCATGCCAGGCACACACACGTGCCACACAGTATGCACACACAGCAAATAGATAGTTTTGTTCTGTTTTTAAAGCTGAGCGTGGTAGTAAGAACTTGCCGTTCCATCGTCGTGTAGGTGGAGACAGGAAGATCTCTGGGATTCATTGGGCAGCCTGACCTTATCTGTGAGTCCCCAGGCCAATGAAACACCCTGTCAAAAATCAACAGGAGTGGCACCTGAAGAATGACAAGTGCCCCCCACCCCGTGCACATCTAGTACATACATACTACACATTCTCTCACACGCCCCCAAATCATAAGAGACTGAAACCCCCATGTGTGTGCTCCAAGCAGTGCTCAGAAAGGCAGAGTGTGGGCTTCTGCATGTAGGGGAGATGAGACTTGGGGGGTGAGCAGCAAGCCCAGAGCAAAGGGCGGGAAGGGACAAGAGGCAGGACAAGGGGCCCAGGCAGCTGGTATTCTGGCCCTGGAAGAGATGATATGTCTCTCTAGAGCATTCTGCCTCCCTCGGGCTTGACTCAGATTTTCCACCTTGTCCCAGACGAACCCTTTTTGGACAGCATAGGAACCTCTCAAGGGCTGCGCTCCACCTAGTGACTCTAGGTTGTATAGGGTGCCAACCAGAAAAAGTCCACTCCTCAGAACACAAGGAAAGTCCTTCTAATAGGCCTGAATCATTTGCAAGAAGCTAGACCCGGATCTTAGAGTCCCCACCGACCCCAGCCAAGATGCATGGATGGTTTTCTGTCAATAACACAGAGCTCTTAAAAAGATGTGGCATTCAGGTGACACCTTTTGGGTTTTTGATGCCCTTTGCCTGAAATGCTTGCACACCGAGGACACACATTCTTTGAGATGACTGTGGGGAGAATTGTCCGGGAGGCTCCAGGGCATGTTTCCTCACTAATGGTTTCTGCTTCGAGCATATTTTGTGTTTGTCTCAAACACTTCAAGGAAAAAGGCTTTTTCTGTGGGCTCATGTGCTTTGGTTCTTGACCAAGTGTGGCTGCACAGGTATACTTTATGGTCATCACGGGTTCAGATGGGCCTCTATCTACCTCCGCACCAAACGCTGCTGCTTCCCCTTATTGTCCGTCTGTCTGTTGGCGGCTGTCTGACCTCTGGCTAGATTACACTCCTTATCTCATCAAGGTTATTTGCTATCCCCATTCCCTGAAACACATGCACTCAAGAGGAGCAACAAAATCCGCCTGCATGGTCGGGTAATTGAGGTG
Organism: Micromys minutus; assembly: GCF_963924665.1. Classification (NCBI taxonomy): domain Eukaryota; kingdom Metazoa; phylum Chordata; class Mammalia; order Rodentia; family Muridae; genus Micromys; species Micromys minutus. The sequence goes on along the minus strand of NC_137976.1, from coordinate 5,463,178 downwards.
GGTTGATTGGAGCCCACTGCTCCTGATGTATAACTTAGACTCCTCCAATCCATGAACACTGAGAAAACTCCTTGCCCGCATAATGAGGCGGGGGAGGGCTGGCTTGAGTCCTTGTCTCCTGGCTGGAGTGTGGGTCCATGAAATAATAACTGTAGGATATTTTTCTCAAAGGATTACACTACAAGGATCATGCACATGCATGCTCGCAAGCACGGGGGCGAGTGTGCGCGCACATGCACACACGTATAAGGTCTGCTCTATGGGGGCAAAGACATCAGGATTACACGGCCTCAGTACCAAGCTGGTACAGATCCAAATTTTCTCCAATGAACAGGCAAAGTTTTGAATCCCCTTTGGCTGCTGCTGAAAACCTCCTCTCTTCCTGGGAACTGCGGGAGGCTCCGATGGGGATGTTGGGACAGAGTACTGGGCGCTAAGCTCCATCCTGGCTTCACATAAAGCAAGAAAACCCAAAATGCAGGGCGGGAGGGTGCAACTAAACTTAATTGGCTAGAAAGCAGGATTCCTGGGGCCTCAGCTTTCCCAGCTTCCAGAGAAGGATTTAAGAAGGGATTCTTCCCCGCCCCCAGCACCAAGAAGAAAGGGTGGGGGCGGTGATCCAGGTTTGGTCTGGCCAAGACAAATGATAATTACATACAGAACATACAGTCGCTTTGCACACGGCATGTGCTTTCATGTAAGTGGAAGGGAAGAGAAGAAGGAGGGAAAGGGGGTGTAGAAAGGGGGCACTAAAAACAACTTGCTGTTTGCATATGGTCTGGCAAAATCTGTTTTGTCCCCATCACTGTGCAGAGTGTCAGTAGTGGGCACCGTGTAGTGACAAGTTTCTTTCTTTCCTTTTTCTTTCCTAAGTTAAGCTAAGCTCGCCCCGAGCCTCGGCCCCCCGAGGTCCTGCAGATTTAATTGTGTTCAGTATGATCTGGTGAACAATATGTCTTGATAAATGTGAATGGCGATCCAGCGCACGGCTCCCCTTGGCATTGCGGCAAAGCCAGACCTCGCTTTAGTGAACCCGTTCAGGAATGTGGGTTAATTCGGCCGACCCTTTTTACCCCCACAGCTCTGTTTTTGTGAGGTTGGCAGAAACTGACACGTTTTCTTTTGCTTAATTAAGTTGTTCAGTAGAAGGCTGGTCAAACAGTTGCATCTACGTGGGGAGTCGGGGGTTGCGCAGAAAGCCGTGGGCGTTTCCAACATAAAAAGGGGGATTCTGTTATTGTTTGGGTGTAGAAGGGTCATTTTTTCAAAGTTATTGCTGCCTGGATGAGCACAACCTTGCGCAGAGCCCTGAAAGGACATTAAAGATGCTTAAATACAACTACCTTGGGCTCCAACATGTTTTTTCTAAAAAGCGAGGGAGAAAGATGCAGGGCACAAGGGAAAGACCCAGGAAGGGACACAGTCATTCCATTCTAGGATTTATTTTATTTACAGCAAAGCACAGGCTGCATTTAAATAAAAGATCCTAGGAGTTGGGGCTGGGTAAGGTACAACTCTCCCCTTTCAGTCAAACAAGACTGGTAGCCAAGGGGCTTGTCTTGGCACTGAGCAGAAAAGTGGGTCTAGCCACCTTGTACCAGGCGCCAGGCTGGTGAAATTTATCCCCAGACCCAGCCAGTGAATGCAAGTTTCTGCTTTCGTTCCTTGTTAATGTTATGACAACCACAGACAATCCGGGTCTCATGGAGATTTAGAGTTACTGGGGATCTGACTCCAGGCATGTTCCCACCCACTCCTCATGCTGTTTGGAAGCCTCTAACACGTCTAATTCAAATTAACGTTATCATCCATATAACGTTATCATCCATATGTCATGCCTCAACCTCATGTTCTGCAGGTATTCTTTGGTCGCTAATTTTCCCTATAGCACAGGCTACGTGATATTATTAAGAAAAAGCATGTGTGCCTAAGAAATAGTCTCTATTGCAAAGTGGCTGAGATCTACTGTATTACCTTGGGTCAGTTCTTATCAATGCCTTTGTGCCTCAGTTTACCCATAGCAGCAGCTGCCCAGGGGTGTTTATAAAACGTGTCCCATGTCTCCCTCAGTGCATTTAAAAATCCAACAGACTTCACAGGTTATTCAGCACCAGCGTTAAAGTGACCAACAGTGCAGTTTCTATATTATGAGCCCCTTGCCCTCGCTGACTGCACGTCTGAGTTGGGGTGCTTGCATACTCTGGGGCTCAGTGAAGAACCATTTTGCCTGCTACGGAGCAGCACACACTGGCTTTTCCTCCCGGAGCCGGAGACAAGCACATAATAAAATGTTCTCTGATAGTTTCCCTATGATACATCACTTCTTTTTAACATGCAAGGAAGGAGCAAGCTGATCGTGTGATGGATTTAAACTGGACAAATGGCAAAAGGGTCTTTATGCTAAAAATCATCTATTCTGAGCTGTAGCCCAGCCGCTAGAGTGTTGATTATAAGCAATACCAGACATTTGCCAGACACTGAGTGTTCTCTCACTCTCTCTCTCTCTCTCTCTCTCTCTCTCTCTCTCTCTCTCTCTCTCTCACACACACACACACACACACACATGCATGCATGCATACACATGCATACACACAAATACGCATGCACACAAACAGACACGTGTGTGTGCATGTGCATACTCATGTTCCAAGGCCCGTCTGTGGAGGGCTGGTTTTAGAAACTCTGGCGCCATGTGAGAGAGCCCTGGACAGTCTTGGGTGCCAGTCCTCACTATCCCCTTTGACTGCACCCATCTTTTGCTGTCTGCCACCGCATGCTCGCTCCTGGATAGTCTGTCTGCCGGCTCACACTAGGATCTAGCCTGAAGCTATAGATGAGCTACTGTGCACTGCGCTTATTTGATCTGTGTAGGGATTCGAACCCTGGACCCCATGCTTGTGTGACAGTACTTTGTCCACTGAGCCACCTCCCCAGATCCCAGACACTCTGTTCTGCATAACCATCCCCTAAAACTAAGGCCCAGCCACACAGAGTCATAAGTGCTCTCTCCAGATCTGGTGGCTAGCATCAAGGGTCCGTAGGATGCGGATCTCTGGCACTCCTGACTCTTCGGCAAGGACTGAAGGAAGAAAGCATTGGAATCCAGACCTTGTTCCAGTCTGTGGCTGTGGGACTGATGATGTTGCCCGACTTCAAAAGGGCAACTCTCACATAGCACGCTCTCACACGGAACTCAGAAGGAACAGCTGTCTGGCCAGTGCCAGGGTCTCTTAGAGGACCGTGAGAGGCCAGTGAAGGCCTGAGCAGATGGGAGCCGAGATGGCCGACCGGCAAGAGTCCTGCCACCTGGCACTCTTCCCACAGTCTGGAAGTGGTGTGTGTGGCTGGCGAGCTGATTCCCACTTGAGGCAGCGGGCCTTCTCCTCGTCTCTGATTCTCTGACAGCCCGGGCAGATCTCTTGCTTTGGCTTTTTAAAATCCAGGACACATTTTTCCCTCAAAGTCACCAACTTCCAGCTGCCAGGGAGCTGGTCTTTCCCTCTGTTGCCCCGCCACCACCATTATGTCTTCACACCCAGAGAAACAGAAGGCCTTCCTCCGCGTGGGCAAGCCCACAAGAGTTCGGAGTCTGCATTCGGGTCTTGGGACAGAGGGGAGGATTCACAAGAGCTGGCCAGGGGCCATACCACTATCCGGGCACTTGTGGCGCCACACGGAGCTGTAAGGCTCCTGGGGACAAAGAGGGGTGTTTTCACCAGCCCCGCGTTCTGCTGACAAATGCATAATAAATGGACAGAAAGCAACCAAGCAGCGTTTCCAACCCCCAGTTACAGCGGAGGCCAAGCCTGAGTGGGGATGGTCACTTTCCGCAGGTGTCAGGCCAGTGTCCCTGCATTTGCATTGCATTTGCATAGACTGTCAAACAGTTGGCTGCCTGAGAGTCTGAGGAGGTCTGGACACAGCCCAAACCTGTCAGTGGCTTTCTCCTTGCCAGTCAAGGTTGGCTTTCGCCGCAATTAAAACAGGAAATGAATACTTCTGACATTGCAATAGACCCAGACACAGCTGGGCCAAGTTAAATGGAAAAGTGTGCTCTGTGTAGAAAGAGAAGGTGTGTGCTCACACAAAAGAAGTAGAAGAAATGACCGGTAGTGGTAAATGATGAGAATGACACCAAACACAGTTTTCCAAGGAAAAAAAAAACTTAATATTTCACCATTCTTCCAAGCCTCTCTGTTATAGTTAGGGGTGTGGGCAGCTCACCCCCTGTTGGATACTGAGTCGCCAAGCAAGAAGACCGTTCCGGACATTGCACCTCCTATATACAAAGCGTTGGGAAGAAGCCACTCCTGCAAGTGAGTTTCCACACCACGCACACTACCCTGCGGCTTTGGGGTCAACCTGGGTCAGAGGGGGTGAGAAAATTGAGGAGGCTGTTGTTCCCCCACTGCATGGGCACAAGGATTACAGATCATATTAGCATTTGGATTGCATGGGGGGAAAAAGCAAAACTCAGGGCTTCCACTACTGTAAGCGTGAATGGCCTCTCAGGGCGGAGGAGGCGGGGAGAAGAAAGCCGGTTGGGAGGCAACAGTTGCTTTTAAGAATATGTAAGATTTCTAGTTTCTGAGGTGCTGTGTTATAGCAGCTTTAAGCAAGACCTAACAATTTGTTAAATACTTCATCTCCAAACAGTGGTGGGCACTACAGTTTCATGAGCAGCTGACAATAGACTCTGTTTATTCGCCAACAATACCGACACTGTTCAGCCCCGGACTGCAAGTGGCTGAGCCATCTGGCCCATATCTCCACAGTAAAACATTGTCCATGACACAAAAAATGACTACATCCCCAGGACAAACTAGTGTGACCTCTAAATAAAGCCTTCCTCTGAAGCTATGATATCACACTGCACAGGGGACACCGGCACAATTGAATCTGGTCACCAAAAGCCCAAGTGAAATGGGGCTATGTAAATGGGGTTTTATAGGAGACGTTTTGTCCTCCGTGGCAAACCATCGAGACCCGTCCACAGCACTGAAACATCTTTTTCATTCACCCTGAGGACAACAGTGTGGTTCTTTCTGGGGGGGTTGGCAGCCCTCTTTCTCCGGCCCCAGGCTGAGGAAGCACACATCCGTGTCCCAGAGGCGCACCTGCAGTCAGCCTCTGCTTCCAAGCACATGTCGCTGACAGCCCCACCTGCGCCAGCCTTCTAGCCCATATCTCAAACAAACAACCCTTTCTCTTGCCTGCCAGGGAGAAAGCCCAAGTTTGCCAGTTTCTTCACAAATAGCTGAGCAAGTCAACCAGCAGCCTTGTGCCACCTGAATGCTCGAACTTCATGAGGCAAACAGTGTCCTCGAGCGCGCGGGCGTGCACGCACACACACACACACACACACACACACACACACACACACACACAACCGAGAAGGGCTGTTTAGATGGAGGAAGTGCCATTCTCCAGAAAGACCCCCATTCTAGTCTCTACCACTAACACATTTATGTTGCTGTGATGGGGGAGTTTTTGTTATAGAAAAGGGAAATGTCAAACAGACCCAAAAGCTGGCTTGGCTTATGTGCCTAGCTCTGACTGCCATTCGTGTCATTTTCAGTTTTAGAGGAAAATACACATAGGCTTAAAACAACTGTTTAAACGCTGTCTCATCAAATAATATCCTTAAATACTTTCTCCCCATGCAAAATGGGCCATTTTATAGCCAAAGCCATCTAAGGTGACAATAGGAACAAACCTGCATCCTAAACCATCATGTTTGGGATAGAGAAGGGCTGAATAATTCCTAGTCTTTCCTCCTCCTCTTTATCCTCCTTTTTCTTCTTTTTCCTCTTCTTCCTCCTCTTCTCTTCCTTCTCCTCTTCCTCTCATTTGCTTATTAATTACATGTGTGCATATGCAAGCTCACATGTACATGTGCACACACTCCTGTATGTCATAACACACACAAGACCATGTTGAGGTTAACTTGCAGAATTTCCCCCACCACGTGGGCTCTGGGGATTACCCACTGAGCCACCTTGCTGGTCCAAGGGTTGAATGATTATGTGAGAATTCGCTAGCTACAACATCTTGGGGGGAAAATCACTGCATAGCTATTCTCAGCATTAAAAGGAATAAGAATTATTGATTTCACACATTTAGAAAATATGAAGAGAAATTCTTAACAAATACTTGGCCAAATAGCAGGAGTTTAAGAAATGGTCACTAGGGGTTGGAAATTTACCTAGCAAGCACAAGCCCCTGGCTTCAGTCCTCAACTCGGCAGGGGGTAGGGAGAGAAATGGTCACTTTCAACATTTTAGTAGAAAAATAACCTAATGGTACTTGTCATGCACTTAAATGCACATTGACCCTTCAGAATCATAGGTGTATTCACACCATTAAATTTTCGTTTGAAGCCAAGTTGTTTGGCATTAGATTAGAAGTTTGGCTTGTGTCCTGCTTTGTTTCTATTGTAGGACTTCCTTTATATATCAGAAAGCTGAAGCTGGTTAAATTTTCTATCAAGTTATTCTTATGGCTGAATGAGAATATTTTTATATTAATATATAATAATTCTTAATGAGATGCCATGCAGTTACCACCTTAGGTATGCATCTGTCTGTACAGTCTGAACTCTGAAAGGAGGCACTGACTTTAGTACCAAGTAGCCTCAGGATCCTTACTAGCAAAGGTTTTCAAAGTCTGTTCTGCACTCCTGACAGTTTGTTCTCTAGAAATACTGCTTTGGGTTTTGGGATTTCGTTATTTCTGTTTCCGTTTTTGTTTTTGAGGACCAAAATTTGAAAACAGACCCCCACCCAACCCACAATCTGATTGCGAGATTACAATCAGACCTAAGACATGAGAAATGATTCTTTGTAGAAAAATTGGGCACAGATGCCTTGTTTGGCCAATTGAAAGCTGAGTTCTGGCCCTTTCCTGCGTAAACTTCTAACAGGTATACACGTAATTTGTCACAGCCTAGTGGCTTTGACTCCCACCAAAACATTCCTGTTGACATTCTTGGTAAAAATGTAAAAGTGTACCTAGAATATTAAAGCTAATAAAAATTTCCATGTGGTAAAAACTCTTCTGGATATTTTGTCTATGAAGTACTCACCATGAATGGACAAATGCTACTTCATCTTTGTTGTAGGCCCCGGGTGATGTTTTGTAGCTGTTTTGATACTTAAACTGGAAACAGTTGCACACATCTCACTATGTTTATAAGTTCTGGTAATGTGGATGGAAAACTGTTCTGCAAGTAGCTGTCATCAGGCAAAGCACTCCTGACCCTGGATCCGTGCTCTACAAGGAATGCAGCCAAGGGCAGATGTGAATGGAGTTGTAGTTAGAAAGACATCTGGGTTAAGAAGGCATAGCTGCCTCTTCTCCTACTTTGCTGGTGGCAATATGAACTGTAACAGTCTGCCTAGACAGTAAGTTGGTAGTTTCTAGCAACATGTATAATATTTACACCCAGTGACCGGGAAACTACCCTCCTGAGACCGCCTCCTAAGGATCTCATCCTCCATGTGTGCCAAGAAGGGAGGAACATGGGAACGTTTCACAGCACTCTTTACAGGAGTGAGATACCCTAAATGCCCACCTGTAAGGGATGCTTACAGCCCATGACCCTGAAGTTGTACCTCTGGGACTGAATCCAACTAAACTAGCCCTTCAAGAATGTAGATACAAGGGACTGGAGAGACAGCTCAGCAATTAAAAGTGCCAGTTGCTCTTCCAAATGACCCAGGTTCCATTGCCAGCACCCACATGTTGACTCATGTAAATCCAGCTCTGGGGGATCTGAGATCCTTTTCTAGCCTCCAGTGCCTACTGGGTATCCACATGGTACACAGATATACATACAGGCAAAACACACAAACATAAAACCAACTAATATATGTAGTCTCAAATGGAAATTCATGGGCTGGATAGTTCAGAATAAGAACACTCCAAGAGCACCTGTGCTCCTGTGTACGCACACAGGTGCAGACATCCACGTCTAGACACAATTTTAAAATAATAAAGTGATTTTTCTCTGTGCATTTTCTCTGCCAAGCCAGGCCCTTTGTGAGAACAAATGCTCTTAACCACTGAGCCATCTCTCCAGGGCCTTTTTTTTTTTCAATAGAAAAGAATGCAAGCACATTCATAAGCGGGCTCGATTAGATTACTTGCAAAACTGAAAATGTACCACCTAAATTTCCAGTGAGAGGGGATCCGATAACCCGCAGCACATGTGATAAAAGAGAAGCTGGGAAGCTGTTTGTGTGACATCGGTTGATACACAAGATGGTCTTGGCTGGCCAAGGTGGTGAAAGCTTCTAATCTCAGCATGTGGGAGGCAGAGGCAGGAGGATCTCTGTGAGTTCAAGGCCAGCCCGGTCTACATAGACTCTTTTTTTAAAGGGGGAAGGTCTAGGGGAATATATACCTCGTTATCCAGAAAATTGAAGAGAAGACTATTTTTACAGCTTGCTTTAAATTGCTATTTTATTTTTTTAAAACCAAAACACACAATCCCTCATTGTACTTGAAGAGATACAGAGTCAAATAACGTGTTCCTCCCCAAGCTGGAGATAAGGGAGAGCTGGCCAGCCAGCTTCCTGGATGCCCACTGCGAGGAGGGTGGATGCCGATGGCTGAGGGCAATGCAGCCAAAGAGGAAAACACAAAACAAAAAGTAAAGCAACACCTCGGCCCTTTCCCTAAGCAGCGTACTGTGGCTTAAAATAAAGCTCAAATGAACTAAATGACTTGACTCTGCCATCCAAAGGCTTCATTGATGTGTGGTTAGTTTTGTAAAAGTAATATCGATCCTTTGATACTGCATTCAATGCCTGGACCGAGGGCAGGACATGCCTACCCTGACGTCTTTGCTGCTGTCTCTGGGCCTTGCTTTCTTGGGATAACAGTATCGTTTGCCCCCACAGATTTGATGTCGTACATTTAATGCAAAGCCTGGTATGAGCCATGTTCTGGACAGGCACCATGAATTCAAGCCCTTAGAATCTAGCCATTGTTATGGTGGTTGCTATAGTGACCTCTATTATAGCTAATCTGTGTAGCCAATCACTTCCCTTCACCCGGAGTGGGGGGTTTTGATATATTTGTATCTCTGTATCTCTGAGGGCACACTAACCCACTACCAGGTAAAAATGGGTTGTATGTGACTCCATCCACAAGGAGACTTAAATTGCCCACGTCTGTATTTGCAGCTCACCTGGAACAAGGGCACAGGTTCCGAAATAGGCACAAGGGCACATTCCTTGCCCAAGAGGTCCGAGGAATAAAAGCACCCACCGGACTCCAAGCTGTGTGACCGTGGCCCACAGGAACACATTCTGTATTAAACATACGGGGATTCTCTGCAGTGAAACGGGATCTGGGTTTAGTGACGAGAAACTCTGGCTCCTCCCTTCTTCCATCCGTCATCCTCATTTGAGCCTGAAGATGTCTGTCTGGGATATCCCACTTCGGCTCTTTGAACAAGGGTGACGTCAGAACGGAAAGCAAGTGAAGTAGAAATCCAGTTACCTCTCGGGACTGGGGCTCAGCGTCTGTGTGAAACCGGCTCCCACTGAGGCTGACTCCTCTGTTTTTCTCTGGGTCTTTGCTCCATCCTTCTGACGTCTTCCCTGAGACTTACACTTGGCCCTGACTGGCCACATGTCTTCTTTGTTGCTTCACCTGATGCCTTCACTCTCTCCCTGTTCCAGCTCCACCAGAAGGATGAGAAACAAGGAAAGACAACAAGAAAGGATAACAGGGCATGACTGACACCTCTAGTCAACAATGAGACCCAGAGAGGAGGCTTTCCTGCCTCTGATTGGTCAGCGTTGTTTCTGCAGGCCATGAGCTCCAGGGAGGCTGTTCCCTCATATCACAAGTGCAGAGAACACTGAGGCCAGGGCAACCCTGCCTGAGTGTCTTGTAATCTTGCTAGAATGACTGTGGTCAGACAAGGTGGAACGTGCCTGTAGTTACGGCTGAGAGATGGGGACTGGAGGGCCCAGAGTTTGAGGCCAACCTGAGCTTTGAAGCAAAACCTTGCATTAATTGATTGTTTGAATATTTGTGATCTGGGAATCACTTTTTAATGTTTATTTTAATTTGTATATGCATGTTTTCCTGCAGGTGTGTGTATAGCACACAGGTGCCCCAGGGTCAGAAGAGGGATGTCTAGAGTTACAGATATTTGAGAGCCACCATGTGGGTACTGGGATTTGAACCCATACTCTCTGGAAAAGTAGCAAATGCTCTTAATGACTGAGCCATCTTCTCTCTCCCATCCCCAGAAAGCACATCTTCGCCATAGCTCTATGATAAGGCACAGTTCCCTACAAGAGTGGCCCAAGTCATCTTGTCAGTTTCTGGTTGATACTGTGAACATTAAGGCTTTACGTGAATCATCATCTACACTTTGGAAACTGTTTTTCCACCTGCTAGTCTGGGTTCAAAAAAAAAAGTGAGAGGTGTTTTACTATCTTCACTCTTCAAGAGAAGACTGTTCCTCTCCTGAGAGGTCAGCTGTGCTTGCTCAGGGCCAGGGAACTGGAAAAGCTGAAAGTGATCCCAGTCCTCTTGAGCTTTGAGACCAGTCTTCCTCACATGCTTCTGGGTCTTTCATGAGTGCTCAGGGGCTCTAGTCCTTACTTTTCCCTCCTCTTGGTCTTGTTTGCCATTTACAAAAAAATATTTTGCCTATGGGCCAAAATAGTAGTTACACTCAATCAAAAAAGAAAACTTTGACCAATGCAGAAATAAAATTTCATGAAGATGGGAAAACGCTGAGGACTTGTGTGTGACCCTGATTCACAGGGTGACCTGGCAAGGAGCAAGCTGTAGATTCCCTGTGAAGTTCCCTCAATGATCATCATGACAGTGAGGACACCGACTGTGCCTGCTTCCCTGTGGTAACAGTCTCAAATAGAAAAGCACGTGGTACCCGCCTCACCCAGCAGCCATGTCTTCTTGTCCTCCAATTGTGGCTGGGTACCTTAGAGCACAGTGAAGCATCCTTTCTTCAAGTACCCACTGTGTACATATCCCGGCCCATGAGGGTGTCCCTGAAGAATCCTCTGCTATGCCACATTTATTACAAGTCCTTCTGGTCATCTGATTCTCAAAAATAAGATGCTATTTTTAAAAAGAGAGATGGATAGAAATCTCCACATCCTTGGGCTGTTCCTTGAAACCTCGGTGATGGCTGTTTCTGATGCCCTCCCCCAAAATCAACTTAAGCCACTACTGCCACCTCACTGAGTTCTGGGTATATCCATTTAATATGGCCAGACAAGCAACCAACTGCTGTTTTCAAAAGACAGCCTGACAGATTCTATTCACTTTCAAAGTAGCTCTCCACGGCAGGAATAATTATCTTTCCTTTCTCTCCCTCTGACCTCTTTCGGTGATTTGTTGACATCTGGAGAGGTACAGGGGCGAGCTCAGAAGGGCCAGCTGGACTTTCTGTCCCCCGGAGATCCACAGGAGAGATTCCCATGCAGCATCATAAATAACTCTAATTTTTGCAAAGGGGCAGCCTGATCTACATATTAACAAGGCTCTCTCATCTTAACTAAAAGCTCAAAGAAAGGAGGGGCAGCCTTGTCTCTCATTCACTGGCAGCTCTGAAAAAATCACTTCTCCCTCCAAACCAGGGTTCCCTCACTGGACTCACTAAACACACACACACACACAGAGAGAGAGAGAGAGAGAGGTGGGGGGAGAGAAAGAGAGAGAGAGAGAGCAGATAACCCCTTATTTTCAAACATGTTTGACTCAGTCCTCCACTGAGAAAGAAATCCAAGCAGACAGCAGGAGGTTCCACAGTTCCTTCTACCACCGGGGAGCTTGGGGTAAGTGCCCAAGGCTGATATTTGCCCACGTGCTCTAAGGATGTCAGTGGTTGAGTGCTGTCCCAGAATGCAGAAGGTCCTGTGTTCAAGTCCAAGTGCTGTATAAATAGGGTGAATCGTAGACACCTATGAACCCAGCACTTGGGAAGTGGAGGCAGGAGGATTAGAGTCGAGGTCATTTGTAGCCATTGTGAGCTAGAAGCAAACCTGGTTACCTGAGGCCGCAACAACAATATTTATTAGTAGTAGTTAATAAATTATTACTTGTGTCTATACGGCCCTTTGCTGCAGGCATCTCTAAAGGCCTTTCTTTTACGAGCATAGGCCCTGGGTGCAGCACTGTTGCTGTGTTTTCTTTAAAACCGGGGTGAGATGGGTAGCGAGTGTGACCAATAAAATTCAGTTACAACTACAGATCCCACCACATTGGGAAATTCAGTTCAGTACTTCAAAATTCTGCCCTCCCCCCGACAGCCCTACACACACACACACACACACACACACACACACACACACACAATTGGGGACTTCAGCCAACAATTTAGTAATCTGTCAACCAAAGCACATGGTCAGTTTCAGCGTAGGTCCCCTGCCCAGTCAACACAACACAAAAGAACTCAAGGGTATTCACATAGATTATTATTATTATTATTATTATTATTATTATTATTATTATTATTATTATTGTTATTATTATTATTTATTATTATTATTATTATTTGGATTGTGTATGCGTTTTTCCTTTTGTTTTGTTTTTGCTTTAAGGAGAGGGAAAAGAACAGAAAGTTTGACGTAAAGGGGGATTCGAGGGATCTGGGAAGGTTGAGAGGAAGGAGAAAAAAATCAATATATTTGCAAATTTGTTTTAAAGGAGCAAAGGATAGAAACAACAACAAAAACGACACAAAAATGAAGACTCAAGATGCACCACGGGAGGAGGAGCCCCCTCCGGCGGGAAGCCTGCCCCAGGGATGGGCTTCCACTCAGAGACCGCACAGGTAGAGTGAGGCTCTGCCCTGAAGCCTCCTGTGGGTTACCAGTTCCCATCAATCTCAGCAAAGAGCCGCTGTGCGCCGGCAACACCCACTGGTTCTTTCGATCAACAGCGCCCCTTACTGGCTAGCGCGTTACAAACTCACGGAGTTCTTGGACTCCATCACAACTGACAGATCGGGATTCCAGCCCCAGCCACCCCTCTGCCTTATCGATCTCAGCAAAGCCAGGTTTCTCCTCAGAGGAGCTGTGTCTCCTGGGAGACCAATAAACCGCAGATAACACTGTGATCACAGTAGATCCAGAGTCAGCGAGATCCAGTATCCCAGAAGGAAAATCCGCTCCTCTGTGAGCAGGAAGGACTTGAATTCTAAGTATGTCCTGAGCAGTGACTAAAAAAAAAACCAGACGCATTAGCCTTTTTCAGATGCTTTTCTGGAGTTCACCACGAAACCCCTTTATTCGTGTGCACAGGAGCTCAGTCTGGGCAGCCGCCCGGGTTTGAGTTATTTTAGGTGAGGGGGTGTCGCAGAGGGAGACAGACTGGGAGGTAGAGGGAGTTTATTCTGGTAGAGTCGCTTTATTTTGCTTTCTTGCCTGGGAGGACGTGTCTCCCTTGGGTAATTTAAAGTTTGTTAAGAACCTTGGAATTCCTCAGAGGGAGGAGCATTGCAAATAAAATAAAGAGGTCACGGCAGAGAGATAGAAATAAAGGTGACCCCACACAGTGCCTCTGGGTTCTGGGCATTTGACAATGGGGTTGGCTAAAATCTTTAGGCAGCTAAAAAAGCTGCCTCTCCTAACCTAGCTCTTGTTCCAACATTTGTTATGTGCCTGGGTGCCTAATATTTCTTGTCTCCAGCACTGTGCTAGAATTTTCCCATGCGCTGGTTGATACATCTAACCTTCACACCGCCACTAGAAGACTAATTCTGAACCCAATCCACATGTGTCTAATTAAGAGAACTGTCACACGGTGGCTCACCACAGCCTTCCCCTCCCCCTTGGGAAAATGAGTTAGAAGAACTGACTGTCCTGGACCAAGCTTCCTAAACCCAATGCTGTAGCCAATATATTGACCTCTAGTCTCAAGTCAGTAATGGCCATTCATTCCATCAGGTTGGCTTTCCTCTGCCTTGCCCAGAAGGTCTCTGTGACACTCCACACCCTCTTCTTCCTGACACTCTTCTCTCTCAAACACACAGACAGCCCGGACTGTCATCTTGGTGTCCTCAGCGGGAAAGAACCCACACTCTAAAGACTCCTAACACTGTCCAGCTAAACACCCAGAACTCTGTAGACTGAACACACCACATCTTTCAAGCATGACATCGCTGGTTTATTCAGAGCCTGCAGACTAGAAGAGACCAGCTTCTCCAGGTCCACACTCTGGCTGCCCCCAAAGCTGTGGATCCTAATGTCTAGACTTTTGGGGAGTCCTTTCTGTTCATATCCATTCGAGACAGAAAGAAAACTAATCTCTGTTATTACAAGTCCCTCTAACCCTTGGCACTAGGGCCAAGCGAACTTTTGTCATGGCACGGGACGTTGCCCGGATCCTCATATTCTCCGCAGGATACAGTTTTGTGTAACCCGTTCTTTACTATGAGTTTGTGACACAGGTTCCGAAGTGGCACATAAATGCAGATGTCTTTACAAGATGTTGACCTGTCAGTCAAGAACAGGAAAGTTGCAAGGCTAACACAATGACCTTTAGAAAATAAAGAGAGGTAAGTGGCCCACGTGTTACCCCATCTGTGCCGGAGTTTTTTGTCAAGTCCATACAAGCTAAGGTCATCAGGGAAGAGCGAACCCAAACTGAGAAAAATGTATCCATCACATCAGGCAAGCCCGTGCACTGTTTTCTTGTTTGATGGTTGATGGAAGAGGGTTCGGGCCTCCTTGGGTGGTGCCGCCTCTGGACAAGTGGTTCTGAGCCATATAGAAAAGCAGGCTGAGAAAGCCGTAGGTGCAAGCCAGTAAGCAGCATTCCCCTGCAGTCTCTGCCTCAGTCCCTTCCCGATGGACACAAGAAGAAATAAATCCTCTCTTCTTCAAGATAATCTTGGTCATGACTTTTGTCACAGCCGTAGAATGCAAATTGGAACACCATTGCTTTCAAATCCTGGAGTGTGTAGCTTCTAAGGAACCCTCTGTCACAACCAAGACACATTGTCAAAAAAAGTGAAGACATTAGCATTGGAGCCCATGGCCATCTAACCTCCAAATGCCCCAGCTGCTCAGGTGAAGCCTTTAACAGCTGACACACCAATCCGGGGTGGCTCCTTCTCTCTTGTCATCTCATACCTTCAGACTTCTCCATCCCATAATGATTTTCATTTCCATGACTGAGATACTTGGTAATCAAGGGGTGACTATTTCTTCAGACTGGGTTTTCCATAAGATTCTTTGTCACTGGACTCAGGCTGTGCATCTCTGGCAGGAGTAGCATTACAGACGTGATGCTTTTCTGGGGGGGTCCAAGGGAACATGACTTTAATGTCCCCTAGAGGTGACTGACATAACCAAGATGAAGAAAGTGATGTTTTTATATGTTTCTTCTAGATCACAGGCACACAGCACACGTGCACTCATGCACATGCTAAGCAGGTGTGGTGGCCACCTGTGGTCCAGGCACACAGGAGAGAGAGAGACAGGTAGCCTTCTGGGAAAACTGGCTCACGAGGCCAGCCAGAATTGGCAAGCTTCACGTTCAGCAAGACGCAGTGCCTCAATATATAAAGTGCAGAGTAATTGAAGAAGACACATGACACCCTATGTCAGAACTTTATATTCAAGTGCACACACATGTACATGTGTACACATATGATCACATATGTGCAAACACATCTGTACAGACACTTGCAGAAAAAAAGAAAGGACAAGAAAAAAGGCAAGATGGAGTATGCCTGAGTAATGAATGACACCTGAGTTTGGCCTCTGACTTCCACATACACAAATATGCATAAACACACATACACATGTATGTACATACATGTGTATCTACATACACCTGTATCTATATACACATGTATCTACATACACATGTATCTATATACACATGTATCTACATACACCTGTATCTATATACACATGTATCTATATACACATGTATCTACATACACATGTATCTACATACACCTGTATCTATATACACATGTATCTACATACACCTGTATCTATATACACATGTATCTACATACACATGTATCTACATACACATGTATCTATATACACATGTATCTACATACACATGTATCTACATACACCTGTATCTATATACACATGTATCTACATACACATGTATCTACATACACAAAACAGGCACATGCACTTGCACACACAAATGCAAAAGTATAACTATCATCCAACCTAGCAAATTTACTTCTGAGTATATATATGTCCCCAAAGACATATATGAAAAGGGAGGAATTTAGGGCCAAGGAGATCATTCAGTGGTTAAAGTAAAGGCATAAGTTCAAATCCCCAGAACCCATGGAAATGTCAGCTGGTAATGGACCTGCATTTTCAGCCTTGGGAGGCCAATCAGAGGCCCAGAGCACGCTGACTAGCAAGACTAATCTTATCAGTGAGCTTTGGGTTAGACTGACAAACCTGCCTCAATGAATAAAGTGTAAGATAGTCCTTGATCTCACAGGAAGAACATTATCAACCAACCAAAGACTCCAGAGCTTCCAGGGACTAAAACACCAACCATTGAGCTCACACGGAGAGACCCATGGCTCCAGCTGCATATGCAGCAGAGGATGGCCTTGTCTGGCATCGATGGGAAGAGAGGCCTTTGGTCCAGTGAAGGCTCATTTTTCAGTGTAGGGAATGCCAAGGCGCTGAGGTGGGAGAGGGAGGGTGGGAGAGGGAGCACCTTCATGGAAGCAAGGGAAGGGGGGATGGGAGTGGAGGGAAACGGATAACAAGTGAAATGTAAATACAGAGGCTATCCAATAAAAATGAAAAAAAAAGATAGTCCTTGATAACAGCTTATTTGTGCACATAGGTACATGTTCCATATCCATCATATACACACATGTAAGAACACATGCACACATACACACATGCACACATGTACACAATGCACACATGAACGCATGTACACACATGCACACATGAACGCATGTACACACATGCACACATGAAAACATACACACATGCACAGATACACTCATACACGCATACACACATGAAAACGGGAAAATGAGAAACATCAAAGAGGCTTTTGTGTTTATAGCAGCACCCTCCATAAAGAACAGAAGCAACCCAGTGTCCACCAACAGAGGAACTGTCAACACAATAGGGTCTGTGCAGGTAACAGGCTATTGTCCAGGGCAGGGGAAGCCTGACTCCTGCAGTGATGTGGGGAAGGTTTGAAGACACTGCGCTAAGTGAATTAAGGCAGGTGCGGAGACAAGTGCTTCACTGTTCTGATTACTAGAGACTAGGTACAGTGGCAGCTGTCAGCATCTGTGGGGGTCGGGAGGGGGAGGCGGGGTTACTGTTCTGTGGGTGCTGAGTTTCAATATCCCCAAAGGACAAGCATCTTACAGATAAACAGAGGTGGCAATCGCGTGACAATCTTAATACCACCAAAGTCTGCACTTAACTGTGACTAATACAGTAAAGTTCACACTGTACGATTTTTATGGTTTAAAAACTGCAAAGATTACATCTTATATGAAAAGCAAACTAATTAAGATGCACATTCCTCCATGCATGCTCAATGCTGTGCCCCGTATCTCCTCCATCTTCTAGGATGAGAGGACAGAGGGCCAGAGCTCACGGGCGTGTTCGTGCGGCCATGACCAATGGACGGCCAGAGCTCATGGCTGACGCATTGCAAAGATTGTTCCCACAACCTCAAACTCGTCCATTTGAACCATCTCTCTGACCAGAAAGCCTGCTGTGGGAGACTCACGTCACCTGTGGAAGGAATCCACCGGTGCCCTCATGTGACTCAGCATTGCCTTGATCTCATCTGGCAGGAAGGAAGAATCCTGTCCTGGGAAATGGATTGTGGGAAAGGGGTTAGCCCGTGCTTAGGAGCTACGCTCAGGGGGCCTCTCCCATGGCGTCCGCTCTGAGGACATCCACAAAGCGTGCCTCTACTGAGACACGCATGTCCGGTTGATTCTTACCACAGCTTTACAAGACGGTGGGTGTCCGCAGCAGCTTTTTACAGACAGAAGAAAATCTGAGGCAGGCAAGTGGCCTTCACTGAATGCGAAGCACTGGCCTGACCAGGAGTCAGCTCTAGAGTGGACTTCCCAGAGGCTATTGTGTGCCTGTCTCTCACTAAAAGCTTTAAGAGTTTGTCTGAGGCCAGCAAGATGGTTCCACATGGAAAAGTGCCCAGGGCATGAGGCCCAATGATGTGATTCCAGAACCCATGTCAGAAGCCAGGGGAGGTGGTGTGCATCCAAAGCTCCAGCATGCCTCCAGTGATGTGGAAGCTGGAGTCGGGGGGGGGGGTCACTGTGAAGCTCTTTGACCAGCTGACCTGGAGTATCCAGCCTGGTGCCTGGATGATGATGATGATGATGATGATGATGATGATGTTGATGATGATGTTGTTGATGATGTTGTTGTTGATGATGATGATATAATAGAATAATTAAAATAAAGAACCAAGTCCTAAAAGTTGTCCTCTGACCTCCATAGTTTTGCCATGGAACACAAATGTCCTCCTACATCACACAGTGATGATGGTGGTGATGGTGATAATTCTCATTCCTATTATCATAACTGCTACTAGCTTTTCTCGTTCTTTTGCACTTCCGTCTAGTGTTAGCTTTTGTTCATTTTTAGGTAGGGTTTTCTATAGCCCAGGCTAGGATAGGATTTTCTATAGCCCAGGCTAGACTCAAACTTACTATAATAAAGAAGAATGACCTTGAACTTTTAACATCAAAAACATGATTGATAGAAAATTCATCAAAGACCCTTGACCTATAATGGCTGACGTGTACCCTCAGCACACCAGTGCCTCAGCTGTCCCTGTCATGATCACATGACTAGCTTCAGCCCCTGCCACCACCAGCCACGGAGAAAGAATTGCTCTTATGTGGTTAGCCAGGGAAAGGCTCAGAGTTAAAACCCTGAGGTTTGCTTTCTATGAAGTGGGAAGTGACTTTCCACATCGAAGGGGAAGATACAAAATATCACGAGGGGTCTAGCCTGCTGCGTCTTGGGCTGGAGCTCTCTATAACGAGAAGACACCTTGGCTTGTGGGCCGCTCTGGAATTGCTGAGCAGGACACACTATGTCACTCCTGACCTCAGGGAGGTCTCCGGTCCATTAGCTTCCGGTCTGTGCACATGGGCATACGCAGAAACAACCTTCTCCTTTCCCACGGGGGCACAGACCCACATTTCTTGTGAGTTTGGTTAACAGACTCCCAGAGAGGAGACAGAAGCAAAAACATCAACAACTGTCTTGGCAGAAGCGGGTGTGGTGGGTGGGGGCAGGGTGGAGACTGAGGCACAGGGGGTGCACACCTCTGCCTCTCCTCCTCAGCGGACCTCAAACGGGCCTGCCGTACCCTGAGTGTGCAAGGGGGGAGCCATCAGCACTGAGCATTTCACTGGCCCACAGAACGCGGCAGCACAATTTCTGAAGTGAAGAATTCTGCCTGTTAGACCTTTAGGTGTGTCTTCCATGGGTTGGCACTGAAGAAAGAAGCCGTTTCTAACTACAGGCCTCGAAGTCCGTGTCTGCAGCACATTGATCCACGCGATTCTGTAGCCCTGCTACACGCCGGAGATCCACCACTCGGAGTCACAGGCGACAGGACACAAAAGACTCCACCAAATGTCATTTCACCTCTGGCACCTCATTACCGTGTGGTGGCTCCTTTTGTGCAAACAGCCGCTGGTTTCTAGCATAACAAGGAGACCCGTGGTGTCTGTATCGAACATATTCCTCGGAGAGTGAGAAATCTCCAACCGGGGAAGAGGGGATCCTTGTTAAGCCCTGGAAAGAGGCTGGAACGCGCATGCGCGTCGCCTTCCAGCACTGCCTAATTGCCCATAAATGTCATTAAGTTGAGAAATGTTTTCCACCAAATTAGCTTCAACTCATGATGCCTAATTAGCTAGGGAAGCTGGAAGATAACTTACCAGCCAGTGTTTGAGAAAACATGTTTAACGGGTGACTTTGGTGCAGACGTGGAGGCAGTTCCGTATCTGTGGAAGCCGAGCCGGCATGTAAGCATACTGTCTTTCTTTATGGTGCCAAGAATCTTACAACTCCCTTCCAGGTTTTTTTTTTTTTTTTTTTTTTTTTTTTTAAAGACAGGGAGAGTCAGGGCCTCTCTGGAATTCATTTAAGCCTACAGCATAAGGGTAGAGTGTTGGGGTGGGACGTCAGTAACAACTCGATCATTCCCGTGAAAAGGTAGCAGGCAACGCATTTGAAAGGGTGGTTCGATTTTTAATCTTTCTCTACACTCACCAAGTAAGCTGTCCCCTGTAACGAAGAGTGAAGAATGCTCACACACAGCCGGGATTCTCGGCAATCCCTTACTTAAGCAGCTACCACGGTGGATCCTTTGACCAAGAGGTGAAGAGACCCAGACGGCCAGACACCTCCGTACATGCATAGCCAGCCCGTGCTGAGGTGAAATTTGGACCCAGCTTGGAACCCCGGAACCGTGGGTCTGTGCCTTGCTCTCAGTGAGCACCCAGGCCCCTCAGACTGAGAAACCTCATCTTTGTCTTCATCTGTAACTGAGAACTTGAATTTCAAGCAAGCGAGTCCTCTACTACCGTGCCTCCCTTGATGTGCAGAACTGCTGACACTTTCACACCGAGAACCACCGCAAACACGGTTCACAGCCACCAGCACTACAAACACTACCTCTCGTCAAGCTTGCCCGCAGAACTTGCTGTCCAATGCGTCCCCAAAGATGTACACATGACTGTCATAAACATTTTTAAAAGCTATGCTCATAAGCTGTACTTTAACATAACTGGTTTCTTTAGACTTTTTGTATGTAAAAGTATAATTCTGTGGATAAGGAAAGTGTACATATTTGTAGTGGAATTGTATTCAGTCATGACGAATAAAATCATGGTATCCATAGGAAAATGGATGGACCTGGAGGTCACTATGTTGAAAAGTCAGGCTCAGGAAGACAGGAGCACACTCTGTCTTGTAAGCTGGGGTGGGGGAGAGAAAGGGCCATCAGAGGAAAGAGGATGGGGTGGGGAAGTGGCAGAAGGTATAAATGCAGAGAGGTCATATTTGGGAGGAGGAAGAGGTCAGCAAGAAAGACCAGGGAGACAGGGAGCTGTGGGGAGAGAAATGAATAAAAGTAAAGGATAATGGCGTATTTATACAAAAATAAAACAACAGAGCCCATTACTTAGCCGGCTACGTCTAAATTTTAATGTAAGGGCTATAAGACAGCTCAGTGGGTTTGGTGCTTGCTACACAAGCCTGGCAACCCGAATTTAATTTCCCAAAACCCATGCCAAGGGAGAAAAAACAGGCTCCACAAAGTTGTATTTCAACCTCCATGGGTATGCAATAGCACACCTATCTATGCACACACATGTGCACATACACACACATACACAAGCACACACATACAATGCATGTACACACATGCACATACACATACACCTGTATACACATGCACACACAGCAATGGCACACCTGTCTGTGCACACACACACATACATACACATATATACACACACATACACATATACACACATGCACACACATACACATGTACACCCATGCACATACAGCAATGGCACACCTGTCTGTGCACACACACATACATATACACACATACACATGAACACAAATGCACACACAGCAATGGCACACCTGTCTGTGCACACACTCACATACATACACATACATACACATATACACACATGCAATGCATGTACACACATGCACACACATACACATGTACACACATGCACACATAGCAATGACACACCTGTCTGTGCACACACACATACATACACATGTACACACATAAACACACATAAACACACATGCATACATGCATACACATACACATGTACACACATGCACACACATATACACATGCTCAGGTAGTCCCCAGACACCCAGCCCAGCCCTCCTCCACCAATGCACTGTCCCCCAGGTCAACCTCACTGAGCTATGTGGAAGCATTCAGTAGTAGAGGTACAACTATGATCCCCAGAGGTAGCACCATGTGTACCCACAAGAGAAAGCAACATCAGAGGGGGTGCTTGGTAACACCCAGCATGCACCCACAAAGTCCTGACTGCTTGGCACCTCTCACCCACAGTGTGATGGCAGAGATGACCAGGATTTGGATTTGATATGAGAAACCTTCCTATCATCCTCCTCCAGGAAGGCTTGGGAGACACTTAAGAATCCATAGCCCAAAAGGGTTCGGAGAGCACAGGATGCGCAGTGAGCACTATTCAGTTGCCCTTCGAAGGACACTGGGTATTTACTTGTAAGCTTGGCCAGCACTGGGGTGGACTAGCAGCTTATCTCAGAGGTAGGAGCAGAAGTTGCTAGATGCATCAAATTTAATGGCCCCAAGACAAGAAGGGCCTTCCTTAGTAATTGTTGGCCACTGTCACTGAGGATTGAGTCTGGAGGACCACTAAAGTGTGAGTGTGTGAAAGCCATAGGAGACCGGGTTTTACTAGGTCAGGCAAGTGCAGAAAAAATTCCCTCCATCTGGCTTCCCTAAAGCTCCAGGGAGCTTTAGAGAGCTGCATGGTGGCCAACATGCAGCCACATTTTCCACCAGAGCCAGACCAATTACATGGCCACCCCTGCCCAGCCTACAAGAGAATGTGTTCCAAAGACCAGGAATAAGATTGAGTCATTCCGCTTCAAAGCCAGGAAGACATTTGAGGTTCTACTCAACTCCATCACCAAGGTCACATGCTCCATATACAAAATGTCTTCTTTGATGGTATCAAGAAGGTGGCAAAGGCAGGGGAGGCGGTGGGTCACTGAAACTGTGAACTCTGGGGAGAGGAGAGACCACATCTCTCAGGGCACCAGGACACAAAACCCACCCTTCTTTGGACAGGAAGCTGAAGTCACACACTCAGGAGCTGTGCTTCGTGTGTGTGTTCAGTTCCTCCAAGAGAGGCTACAAAATCTCAAATGGCAGTTGCCGAAATTGAAACCCAAACTCCAGCCAGACGTGGGAATGACATCTCACAGCATGGGCTAGAAGTGGAGGAGAGGGGACTCTGTCCATCAGGGCAGTAAGAAACGTAAGTGTGACACTGTGTGACTCTGATTCATGATTCTAGTCTATTCCTCTTTGGGGACAAGGAATTGTCAATATTCTGATGTAATGCAGTGAAGATTTGGGCACTAGTTTTGATTGACACTTTCCAGATAAAAGGATGTTGACAGGGTGGATCAGCCCATGGGTGCTCATGCAGTCTAGAGAGCGAGGCCCTCACGGTTTAAACCCATCAGGGTAAACAAGTGACACTGAAAAGCTACCCTGTAAAAACGACTCATGTGACACACGTGATATCGTACCCAGAGACAGCCCCCGGCGTTCCATTTTGCTAGGGCCCAACATTCTCCAACCTGTGACTTGCCCTGGTGGACACTGGTCATTGGAACTTACAGAGTACACATACATTCGATGATAAATAAGTCGGGATCCCGTCTGCTTATGATTTTTCCTCTCCTGGAGAAACAGCAAAGAGAACGCCATCATAAACCTCTATGAAGATGGCCTGGCCATTTGACTAGGTAGGGTAGAGAGTACAGAGGTGGGTGTGTCCGTCTGCCATGTTTGAGGGATGAACGCAGCTCCTGAACTCACACAGTTGACTGTTTGAGGGATGAACGCAGCTCCTGAACTCACACAGTTGACTGTTTGAGGGATGAACGCAGCTCCTGAACTCACACAGTTGACTATGTGCCTTGGGTTGGCTGGTGCTGCCTGACATGCCTCGTCCTCATAGACCTCAGGCTGGTCAGACGTGCTCTTCAATCTGTATTGACAGAGGCACAGAGGGCAAGCCCAGATTGGCAAGTCCTACTAAGGATCACTTCCAGTCTATTCATGTCCCACTGTCTCAGATCACAGGGCTACCCCAGGTTCCATATGTACTCCTAAAATCATGTGGGGTGCCTATAAGTGGAGACATAAGAGGTTTTCATGGGGCCTTTGGGGGCAGGGCCCCTAGGAAGTGCAGTAGCTAATTCTCTTCTTGTGACAAAATACTCAACAAGAGACAGCTTAAGGAAGGAAGGGTTTCTTTTGGTTCCCCGTGTGAGAGTATACCCCATCATGGCAGGAAGCCACAGCAACGGGAGTGGAAGCAACTGGTCCCATTGCATCCACAGAGGGATGAAGCCAGCTCACTTTCTCCTTTTTAATCAGTCCAGGATCACAACTTGTGGAAGGGTGCCACCCACACTTTGGGGGATCTCTCTGCCTTTATTAAGCCCAATTAACACAGTCTAGAAAATCTCTCACAGACATGCCCAGAGATTTGCATCTAAGGTGACACCAGATTCAAGTTGACAATCACTATTAAATATTACTGGAGACAGAGTCAGATGGCATCGTGGCCATGGAATCCTCATTAGAAGAAGACGAGATGTCCAAGCCAGAAAACTTGCTTTCTCTCATCATGTGGTCCTCTCTTCTACCTTGGGACTCTGTAGACAGTTCAGCAAGAAGATTCTTTGGCTGTGCCAGGCACTGTGCTCAGTCTTGGCAATATCATGATTCCACAATTCCACATGGCTCTGTCCTCTCACAGAGCTCGGTAAGGGAGAGTCACTCAAGTCACATGAAAGAATGAGGCAAGAACCAGAACAGAAAGGACCACGGGTCTGTGACAAAAGCTGGGTGCTGGAGGACTAGGGTCCAGAGAAGATACTCTGAGGAGGTTTCCTAGTGTAGTCCTGGCTGGGAAGCCAATATTCCTAACAAACCAGCAGAGTCAGAACAAGAGTATCATCACCGCCGAATCTCAGCCCCTTCCCAGGAGGGTCCAAAAAATAGACACATACCCTACAGAAGAATCTAGAGCTACTCAACCTGTGGGTCTCCACCCCTTGTGGGTCAAGTGGCCTTTTCCAAGGGGTTACAATTTGCATTATAACAGTAGCAAGATTACAGTTCTCAAGTAGCAAGGGAAATAATTTTATGGTTGTCACATTAGGAAGGTACTGGATCTAATTAAGAGGATTCTAGATTGTAGGCTACCCTATGTCTAGATTAGGAAACTTCACTGATCTAGAGGGAATTCTTGGACCCTCAACAGACCTCAGGCAGCCTGGAGACCAGGATGACATGCTATGACACCCACTGGTGGCCACATGCAGAGAAAAAAAGTGGAGAACTCCTCATGTCCTTCTTCCTCCTCAAAGGACAGCTGTCTTAAGTGGACGCCTATGAAAGGGTCAAACCTCTCTACAGAAGGGAGGGATGAGGATCTGAGGATGAAAGGTTGTGGCTGCAGGAGTTTGAAACTGGGAGATGTGACAGCTCCCAGGCTCCCTGAACCTCAGATCCCCAAAAGTTTTGAGGGTAGAGAGTAGTGTCGTGGTGAAGCCAGCTTGCCCTGGTGACAGCTATGAAGTTTCTGCTCAACTAAATTTAGTGACATCCAATTGGGGATTTAAAATCAGTCATAGCAGGAGTATTTACACCGTGGAAATTAGTAGATATTGGATTGGCCATCGTCATTCCCTGTATAAATCAGGGCTCTCTAAAGGGACAGAAGTGACAATATGAGTATTTATTAAAAGGGAATTTGTTAGATTGTCTTACAGGGTCCAGCATCCCAAGAATGGCTGTTACATACTGGACAGGATGAAAATCCAGCAGTTGTTCAACCTATAAGGCTGGATAGCTCAACCGTCCAACTTGGCATTTGAAAGCCTAGAAGATTCCTAGAGAGCTGTTGGCTTCTACAATGAAAGCCCAAAGAAATTGGTTCTAATATTGGTGAAGGAATGCTGTAGTTGCTACAGATGAACTTGACAGAAAGAGTAAAGGCAAGTGGGCCAAAAGTAAAGTTCCTTCTACATCCTTTCAACTGAAGGCATGCAGAAGGTGCCCCAGACTTAATGTGGGCGGAGACAAGCTAACTTCATATAAAAAAAATGCAGAAAAGGGTTTTAGTTAGCTCAAAGATATGGAGGGCCAAGGGCATGGTGCCAGCATTGGGTCTGCTCTAACAGGAGGCTCAGGTCAAATGGCAAGGGTGTTTTCAAGAGAAGGTGAGATTTCAGTGTCTTAGAGTTTTACTGCTATGAACACCATGACCAAGGCAACCCTTTTAAGAAAAACATTTAATTGGAGGTGGCTCACGGGTTCAGAGGTTCAGTCCATTATCATCAAGGCGGGAGCATGGCAGCATCCAGGCAGGCATGGTGCAGAAGGAGCTGAGAGTTCTACATCTTCCATGATAGAGTCTGGCACCCCACAACAAGACCACACCTTCAGTGACCTCCTGTAGAACTTCAACTTTAAAGGTTCTACCCCACTGACCACCATCCCAGCAGCCCACAAGTCCTTGGGGACAAACAGCATGGAGCCACAGAAAACCTTGAGGCCATCCCTGGCTTGAGTATGCAGCGAATATGGATGTGTTCGACTATTAGACATTCTTGGATGAACAGTGAGTAGGCGCTCACCCTCCTGCCCCTGCTGCTCTTCACTGCCCTTCAGAGAACCCCGGGACACTGGGTTCTTCTGGCTATGACTAACCTGCTACCCCACTTTGCAAACTGCCTTTTGCCTCTCTGGCCCGGGTTACTCCTCTACAGTGTTTCCCAGAATTGTCTCCATAACGCATCCTTTGCCTTGGGATCTTTGTTTCAGCATCACTTCTAGAAGAATCCAGATGGCAACATCAGGATTCTTAGAGTGTGATGTCTCACTAGGCTTACCTGGGTCCCGCTCTTCTGCTCCATAGGCTTTGCTCTTACAAGGCCATCTTTTCTCTTTGCACAGGGAAGACACTTGATGCCACCAGCCCGGAGGTAAAGGCATTCAGCTCTCAGTTGGCTTGGGACACATCCCCTGCCTCTGTGAAAGATGAGATGAATTTCCACAGAACTTCCAGAAGGGTAAAGCCAAAAGGACGTAGAGCCATTGTGGAATGGAGTCTTGCCCAAAATTAGAAAAGGAGAAAAGGACAGATAGGCGAAAAGGAAAGAGAGGAGGGGAGGAAGGAGAAGGCAATAAAATCTGTACCCCTGTAATGTCACAGATCAACAGTAGTAGACACTGCTAGACTGTCCTCAAAGGACAAGGAGGAGGCCTAAGGACACAGTGTTCAAGAAAGGGGATGAACAGCTTCTGTACAGGATTTAAAGAGCCTTCACCTTCTCAGCCCACAGTGCTACAATGTGACGGTAAAGCTAATGAGCTAAAACTGATGTAGAAAGTTAGCAAACTTCCCCCCTTATAAGGGAGATAGCTGTACACAGCATTTGTTGGTATAACAATAAAGTTAGGAAAAGGACAAAACATTCAATTCCATATTCCTTGGGTGACAGGGAGACGGGGAAGCTGCACGGTGTTCCCTGGTGGCTTCTTGATTTACTCCATTGTTTCTGGGCTCTTTAGCCTGCCACATACGGTGTGTAATACTATCCAAACACCATCACACAGGGACAAAGGGAGAGAGCGCTATACCGCAGTCTTGGTTCTATGCCTCACTTTGAAGCATTGGACCGTGTATTTTGTGCCTCAAGAGAAGGCTGAAGGGAGCAGGGGGCAGAAAGAGATTGCAAAGAACCAGCCTAAAATACACCTCTAACCCACATATTAATTATAATACGGCTTTATAATTAGAGGCCGTGCACAGCACAGAACATCACGCCGGAAAGGGCATATGTTGCCTGTATTGTTCGCATATCAATAAGATGAGGAGCGTATAGCCAGTGTTCCCATCCGGCTCGATTCCTAGAAAAACCTATGTAGTGCAGCTTGCTCTGTTACGTGTCAAACTCGACCAGTGAGCTTTTAGAACGGAGGAATCAAAACCGTAAGGTTCTTATATGTGCTGCCCACTAAGCCAACTCTTCACTTTTTAAGCCTCTTTCTCCCCACTCCTCTCTCTTTCTCCCTCCTCTCTCTTTCTCCCTCCTCTCTCTTCCTCTCCTCTCTCTTTATCACGCTCTGTGTGTGTCTTTCTCTCAAAAGCGCACATAAAGCTAAACAAGTTTCCATTCCATATAAATTCAGATGATGAATTTACACAAAGCCCCCCAGGAGATTTGCAATGGAAATGTCCCCTGGCTCTTAGCTTACAGAGCCCAGTGTGCAGCGTTATTACAGTATCTGATTTGGAATTCAAATTTTCCCCCAAGACAACAGCCCTTTATTACATTTCTGACACTCATCGCCTTCTGGCTGGCCACATCCCATGGACCATGTATCCTTGGAGCTGTTTTAACTCCTCACCAAAAGACACTGAGATGACAGGTCAAAGGGAACCACCCAAAGATGCAGAACTGACACCCACACGCCTCCCACCCCAGGCTCCCACTCTGGGCCATCCCCATCTGCTAACCTCTGTGGGTACAAAGCCAGAACGGAAGTGTTCCGAACAGAAGGGGCCATCTCCATGGCTGCACCGGGTACCTGTTGACCAGCCTCTCCTCCCCACCCCCTCCTGCACAAATCCTCACTGCTGTCAATGACACATGCTTTCTGGTTCATCTGGGTGGCCCAGGCTCATTAGGAAGGGATTTGGTGCCTGTTAGTTAATTGAGGCCCGTTCCCGCCACCTGCCACTCTCTGGCCTCATCTGCACACTAACTGTTCCTAATTGTCATCATACGGTGGATCCCCACAACAACTTGAGAACAGGTCCTCAGAAGTCCATGCAGGCCCCATGATGTGGGAATCGGGGTTGTGGGAGCATAGGGTATAGGGACAGTTTATCAGAGGCCAGAGGTTTGGAGGAAAAAGGTGCCTTGGGCTAACCCCAGTCATACTTTATGAACTGGGGGCACAAAGCCTTCTTTAGATCCAGACAAACTTTGAGCCCAGACTACACAGCATGTAGATGTGGTTTGCTAGTTGTGTAAGATTTGCAGCCCATGCACGTGTTTAACCAAGAAAGGCTGGGATGTTGATGCGATATCCTTGTTCAGAGGCTAGAGAACGAAGCAGAGGGGAAAACACAGAACTCTGGGAAGTCAAACACAAAGTAAATGTGAAAGGACCGAGGGAGGAGACCCGAGAAGAACCACTGGACTGAAGAGTTAGGAAGAATTTTGATGTCGATACACAGTGCCTGTCTGGTAAGAAGCAGATGTCGGCTCTGTGTTACAGAGTGTCAGGACCTACAGAAAGGGAGAGACTGGGCCCTGGGGAAAGAAGAAAGACTGTGTTAGAAGACACTGAAGGATGTAGAGGCTCAGAAACCATGTCTGGACAAAGGGAAGAGGCAAGAGAAGTAAGAAAGGAGAGGAGGAAGAAAGAAAGTCAAAGAGGAGGGAGGAAGGAGAGAGGCAGAGGGGGAAGAAGCATGGAGGACAGGGCCAATTGTAGAAACCCCACCATGGGAAAAGTCATGCTTTCAGAAGTTTCTGCTGTTACTGACCAGACCCAAGTCACCAGCTCCCCACAAACAGGTCTGAGGGAGAGCAGTTGTATACAGGAGAGCAAAGAGCCCTTCGGCCCTGACACTCAGACATGTTCTTAGGATTTATTGCCCGGTATAACTCCTGACACCACCACTTTTCCTTCATGTTTCTTTAAGGGAGTCTTCCTATCTTCGGGGAGCCCCTTTGCGCACCCGCTGGCCATGCTGCCAAGCATTAGCATACCCTGGGCATCTTCATGCTGCCTGTGTGTCTTACAGAGCCCAGCTCTGCCTGCAAAACAAACCCCAAAGCTCTTCCCACACCTTGCCCAGAGGCTCGGGACTCTCTGAGCCCCCCTCCTCCCTGGACATCACTCACCACCTTTCCTGCTCGCTCCCTCCAGCCCTGGAACCGGAGGGGCCTGGTCTAGGCTCATTCCAAGAGCTGGCAGATATCAAAGCAAAAAAAAGAGAGAGTGGCAGTTTGACACTGCACTGTCACAGCTAAAATGGGCCGGGCGCGTGACCCGGGCTCGGACACTGACGCCACGTGCCCAATCACAGCTGAGGTTGCATCTGCCACGGTTCACGGCTGCTGCTCCATGCTGGGGGACCAGATGCCTCTGTTGATGCTGGCTATCCTCCGGGCCTTCTGCCGGACACGCGGCCACAAGACACAGCCGGGCCACCCGTCACTGGGTATCATCTGCCTCCGCAGCCTGCCCTTTCTACACACTCCTCCCTCCATCCCTCTGTGTCCGCACACCTCCCCATGAGCCGAGGAGATAGCACTCATCTTCAAGTTTGACCTGAAGGAGCTAAGTAGAATAAAAGGCTAACTAGGAGCACTTTGATTCTTGCCACACGCAGAACAACACAGAGCGCTCAAAGACAGGGCCAGGAGGCCAGCAGAACCCTGCTCTGTGTCCCCACAAGACTGCTGTTCAAATGTCACCATGGCTGTTGAGAATATTGACATTGGAGGACAAGTTTAAACGCTAAGCACTTAACCTCCTTAGAGGAGCTGACCTGTTTTGTTGGAAGTTTGGAGGTAGGAGGAAGGAGGAGTGACAGAGCCAGCAGCTCAGTGTCATCAGCGTGGCCTCAAAATGGACTTGGATTTTGTATTTTAAGAAAATCTTCCTGGAAACAGCATCTTCTCACACTAGCCCTAGACACCTGACTTGTCAGGAAACCTCCTAGAGAACTGGTCCCGCTCATCATTTTAAAACTCCGCCCATTGGTTTTAGCCCCACCCACCATTCTATGACTCTCAAGTACCACACATTTGGCCAGAGAAGGGGATGAGGTGGAATGCTTTCTGGGTGTCCAGGTGACAGCTGTCCTTCACATGCCACTGTTCTTGCTGGTGACTCCAGTGACACCACAGCTCTTTGACACTGTCTTGGCTGTGAAGATCCACTTCTCTTTTCTGTCCAAACTGGAGCCTCAGAACGAGGCCTTGCCTAGATCTTATATTTCAGTATCACTCCTATTTAAGAAGAATATGGTCCACCAGTTGAGCCTGAAGCTGCAGATAGACCCAAACCCTATAGACTACATGTTTCCTAAGCATGGGATATGCATGCAATAAAGTTGGATTGGTAAATTAGAAAGGGCAACAATAACTCACAGTGTAAACTGTATGAAGAGTATATAAGCTTTAGTAGTATGAACTTTAGACATAGTATTTCAAACTTAGGAATTGCTGATTGATGGAATTTCCCATCTATGCTCTTTGACCACAGTTGGCCATGGGTCACTGGTACTGAGAAGCTAAAGCCATGGGCCAAAGGACTTCTGTGCCCACAGCTACAGATCTCACCCTAGGTGATGCTCACTTCTAGACTGGCCCAGAGCTGTACCCAGCATGCTGGGAAGGTTGTTACAGTGGGCGGGCAAGCGGGTGAGAAGCTCACAGAATGGCAGGAAAATCTTCATCAGTCACTGCAATCCATGGTGCTAATGGGACAGGAGGGAA
The DNA here is from genome assembly GCF_963924665.1 of Micromys minutus. Lineage (NCBI taxonomy): Eukaryota > Metazoa > Chordata > Mammalia > Rodentia > Muridae > Micromys > Micromys minutus. The sequence goes on along the minus strand of NC_137976.1, from coordinate 5,431,805 downwards.
CCAATTAAATATTATCATACTAACATTAAGCATTTTAGGATGCATTTGCTGAGGAGGGATCAGGAGATTGGGACTGTTGTCCAGCACGAGTGTTACTGAAGGCGTTATATTTGAGCCAGAGGAACTCAGAGAAACACCAGAGGTGAAGGGGGGGAGGGAGATCTGTAAAGAGGAAACCTCATTCTCTCCACTGCCGAGCACACAACCACAAGCCAAGCAGGACACTAGGTAACAGAGACACAAAAATGAAGACGACTCCCTCCATGCCCCTGGATGTGATGACATTTTTATTGAGAAATTTGCGCTAGAAGCCTCATGGTGATTTAACAAATGAGGTTTCAAAACAGAATGCATTTATAATCTGGCAGTTCACTAAATATAAATATCAAATATACTTGGTTATATTTAGTGCTTCACGATCCCTGGGACTTCACGATTCAAGGGGATTACTGTGTCAGCACTCTAAATCTAGAAATACCATCTCTCACGTACATAAAAAGCACCCACTAAGTGCTCTGGGTGACTTTATTAAAAGCATTTGGGTTGGTCGATTTGAGTTTAACAAACCGATGTAATGAGATGTGGTGTATGTAATGATTTCATACCATAGAGTACACGCTACAATACTATCTATGCCTATGTGATGTCTTCTGAGCAAGACCAGGTTGATAGTAATAATGTTAGATATTTATCACTCAGAAGCCCTATCCCATGCCTTCCCTTTAGGAAATGACTTAAAATCTGAGCCAAAGCTCCGTATTCATGCTAACACAAGGTAACTCCAAAATGAGACATACACAGACTGGTTAGCCCTTTGTCAACATCAGGAGCCTTGGAATTTTCCAGACACTTCCGATCCCCTGGCTGCACTGCAGCTTTGCTGAGGTTATTTTAATAAATCTTGCTCTTTCTGGGCTGCCTCTGCTCAGGACGCCCTAATGTATGTCTCCAAAGACAAGGCAATCAACAACACAGGAATTCAATCATCATGTCTCCTGACTCCTCTCTTCAATGTGTGTACTGGCTGGTTTTGTGTCAACTTGACACAAGCTGGAGTTATCACAAAGAAAGGAGCCTCCCTTGAGGAAATGCCTTCATGAGATCTAGCTGTAAGGAATTTTCTCAACTAGTGATCAAGGGGGAAGGGCCCTGCCATTGTGAGTGGTGCCATCCCTGGGCTGGTAGACCTGGGTTCTAGGAGAAAGCAGGATGAGCAAGCCAGGGGAAGCAAGCCAGTAAAATAATATCCCTCCATGGCCTCTGCATCAGCTCCTGCTTCCTGACCTGCTTGGATTCCAGTCCTGACATCCTTTGGTGATGAACAGCAATGTGGGAGGGTAAGCTGAGTCAACCCTTCCCCCCCCCAACTTGCTTCTTGGTCATGATGTTTTGTGCAGGAACAGAAAGCCTGACTAAGACTGTGTGTCCCTTTCCAAAGCAGGAAAGTTCAGAATCGCCAACCCGTGGTTCAGCACCAAGGACAGCTCCAGCACTTTTGGACCTACTACTCTTATTTCCTTTCCCTTATAAGTCTATCAGAGCTAGTGAGGTTGACTCCGAGAGTTAAAGGTGCTTGCTACCAAGTCTGAGAGGCTAAGTTCAAATCCCAGGCACCCGTATGGCAGAAGAAAAGAAGTGACTCCTGCAAATTATCCTCTAACCTCACATACATTTCCACACATAGGAGTAAGACAGCTGACTATTGGTATTCATTTGACAGAAGATCAAGCTCAGCTTTGCCAGTGTAAGGGACCTGCCTGAAACTCAGGGGACAGAAACTCTGTTCTATCGACCATGCTCTTCCAAGTAGTGCTCAAACCAAGAAGCCAGCTTCATATCTAGACCTGCTCCATCTCCCTGCTAAGACATTTTCCCCAGTTGATAAATGTCTTATTCAGCAGGCCTCTGAAAGAGCATCTCTTTGGAGGGGTTTATTATAAATTAACAGCTTTCAGAACATTCTCCCTTTATTCTTAATAAGATCCACATCTTCCATTCTTGCCAGGTCTCTGGTGCTGGAGGCTCCTCATGGTCCTTTCCACATCATTGTGCAATAATGGGTGATTAGCAACCTCAGTTTCATCGATGATGAAGTAAAGATGTGCACAGCCAAGTTCTTACCCAAAGATACACAGATATAGCAGATGATGGATAAGTACCAAGGGTTCAAGAATCAAAACAAACTGTTGGCTCTATAGAGTTCAGCCCAAAAAGGGCAAGCTATGTATAGAAAAGTGGAAAATGTTCATTTTTTATTATCTGCTGTTTATTCATGTTATAGTTTGAGTACAAAACTGTAGATGATGTCTTTATGCAGAAAGACAGGTACTAAATAAAACGAGGCCTCTCATTGGATGAGAAAGAAGGATGGGCGGGGACAAAGTTGTAGAAAGAAGAGAAGGAGCTGGAACAACACGGTGGCAGATGTGAGCATTCTTCTCCACAAATGAATACAGGTTGTTATGAATATATTAAAGGGATGGGTGTATACAGGGTTTTGTGCTGTCTAGATGGGGAAATTATATCTTATCGACTAGATCGGAGGTTTTGTGTGGTGTGTTCTTTCGTGAGGCGACTTAATTGAGTTCAAGTGCAGTGGCGGGATGCACCAAGCCTGCCACAGAATTGGGATGTGCAAAACTGGTGTGGTGGCAACCCACCAAGGGAATTGTGAACAAAAGCGGCATGGCAGGTGCCACGCTGGAGTGGCTCACTGACCGCCTAGGTCAGAGGGAGCCAGGGACTACACAGAACAGTATGTTAGAACCGGACATGCCACGCTTTTTAATACTTACAGCAACACAAAATGTTCCCCCACCTGGTTCCTAGCTGGTGGTGCTGTTTTGGAAGATTCTAGAAGCTTTAGTATCTATGAGGAAAGGGCTAATAGTAGCCTTGTTTCAGTCCTGGCTTTGCTCTCTGCTTCCTGGATCCCAGTGTGATGTAGTCATCGGCTCTCTGTTACTGCTGCTGCAGCTAGACAGCCACCAGCTTTTCCTCACCATGGTAGACTGTATTCCCTCAGAACATAAGTATAACACCCACCTTATGGTGCTTCTGCAAGAGATATAGTGATGGCAATGAGAGAAATAACTATATAAGATGCTTCCAAAGATAACTAGTCTTTAGGTTTCTTAAAACAATATGGCGGGAGAGGTGGCTCCACAGTTAAAAGCACATAGAGCTCTTACAGAGTACCTGAGGACCAGAGTAGGGCTCCTGGCAGGCACCCATGTCAAAATTACAGCTCCAGGGAATCCAGAACCTTCTTCTGGCTTCGGTGGGCAATTGCATCATGTGCATATCCCCACACACAAACACACATGCATGCATATGATTAAAAAATAAAGGAAACCTTGACAAACACTCTTTGAGTCTACTCTTTATTATGAAAGTCGTGTGTACCTTCAGATTACTCTGGGTCGACACAAAGCTGAGTGTCATTGGGAAGAATAACCAGAGGCTAGCAGAGATGGATGGGACTCCCACCCGAAGAAAGCACCAAGAAGCAGGAGCCAAGCAACGATGAACAAAAGATGCCCAGCGTGGATTTTCCCAAAGTGGACACAGAACTATGCCCGTGGCCACGAACTCTTTTAGAATATTGTCATTCTCTATCAAGAGGCGTGAAGTAGAGACAGACAGTTCAGATTTGGGCAGGACTCAGCTGCCTCTCTGAGCAAAATGCAGCTGTGTAGTGGAAGCCATGCCCAAATTCTCTGAAGAGGTTAGTAACACAGCCTTTGCTTGGCTCAGTCTCAGAGCTCCACCCCCACGGAGCTGTCCAGCTAGCTGACAGCCCCAGCTAAGATCTAAAGCCATAAATAACAATCATCGCCAACTGCAAACCTGTGAGGGAGGGGCCACTCTAGAAACTAGTTTTGTTGTTGTTGTTGTTTTGTTTTTTGTTTTGCATGGACTCTGCTTCTTGGGAGCACCAGACCAAGCAAGACAAAGTAAAAATAGCCATGAGCACGCCCTGCTAGTGCCTGGACCATCCGGGTTGCTGTGGCTTGGATAGGACTGATCCCCTTCTGAGCCTATTCTGAGCTCTAATGCCTTGGTATGTCATGTTGGGAGATGAGGTCTGGTCAGAGATTGAGTGTTCATAACATAGTCATGGTTTTCTACACTTATGAATGAATCGGACCCTCCAGACCTCCCAGGGACTAAACCAAAGAGTACACCCAGAAGGGTCCTCGGCTCCAGCTGCATATGTAGCAGAAGACGGCCTTATCTGACATCAATAGGAGGGCAGGCTCTTGGTCCTGTGGAGACTTGACATCCCAGTGTAGAGGGGTGCTAGAAGGGTAAGGAGGAAGTCCCCTCTTAGAGACAAAGGGGAGGGGAGATAGAATGGGGGATTTGCAGAGGGGAGACTGGGAAGGGGGACAGCATTTGAGTGGTAAATAAATAACCAATAATTTAAAAAGAAGAATGAATGAATGAATGAATGAATGAATGAATGAACCAGAATGAGAGTCGACCCCTCTCCTCTGCTTTGCATGGGGCCATTTTTGCCTTTCCACCCCACACCATGTATAAGCAACATGAGAGCCCACACAAGAGCTGGCCAACCGACCTTGAACTTCTCAGCCCAAAGCAACTCTTCTTCTTAATCGGTCATCTGATTTCAGACACTCTGCAACGGCAACAAAACAAAGAATTTACCCTTTTCATTTACTTCCATCTACTTCTCGGAGTTACTCAATCACGACAGGGTAAAAGATGCGTAACTGCAGCCATCCACCGTTTAACCCGGACAAACTTCCCTGCCTGAGTTCAAGACTAAAATGAGACACTGCGCCCATCATTTCTCGCAGCTCGCCAGACATTTGTAGTCCCCACTGCCCATCCAGGAGGAGCTGGAAGGAACTGCTGTGAATTTTACAGAAGTCACTGCACTGTGACAAAGTTCACGGCTTCCCTGCACCACCTGCCTCTGATTCCCACCAGAAGCCATCATTCCTGATTAAAGCACACACTGTCAATTCAGCCAGGGCCCTGGGCCATCCTGGTCCCCTCTGAAAACATTGCCAAACAGCTCCCTGATTGGGTCACGTTAGGTCACGGTATCCACGGGTGGACAAAATGTAGTAAAAATTTTATGGGCCACTTGAGACCTATTGGATCGGCAAGAAACAAGCCAGGTCCAAAAGAGCGCAGTTGGACCTAAGTCTTTTCAGAAAGCACTCGCATATGGAAACTTCCCTAAGACTTCTCCGGCCCCCGCAGCAGCCTGTCTCCACCCCAATCACTCTTCTTGTCAGCCCGCCCAGTGTGCTATTCTCTTTCAGCTCCTGCGCACAAAGAAAATTTCACAGCCCCGTCTCTCTCTTTTGTTGCAATTCTAGAGAGCTCTTCAGGAAACAGGGTGGAATTGGGGGGGGGGGTTGGCCTGTCCAGAGGCCTCCAGCAGAGCTGACTTAACTTTTGAGGAGTGGTGTGTACATTTGTATGTGTGTGTGCACATTTGACACACAGGCACACATACGGGTCCCACCAGGGAGGGTTCTGAGCATCCTTCACGTTTAGATCTGTTCTTGCTGGTGCTGGGAAGCCACTGAAGGGCTCCAGCAAGAAAGTAAATGGGCCTCAGCTCTGTGGAGCCTCAGGATCAACACAATTACAAGAGTCCTGAGGACCCATCAGAATCCTTGAGGGTCCCCCTCTCACGGGGAGTGTCTATGTTTCTATGTTTTGATTTAGGATGTGGTATATATGGTATCCACAGAGTCATGTATGATTATACATAATATATAACTATTCACATATATAATTATGTACATGTATAGATATGTATGTGTTATTATAAACCCATGTGTAATTGCCAAAGATGGCTGTGGAATGTCTTCCATCATCCTGAACTTCTACAATGGGGCTCACTCTTCTTCCACTGGGGGAGGAGTTTAAGTCCATCCACCTTGACTTTAGGCAGAATTTTAACTCACCTGCAACCTGCAGTCTAAGATGGGAGTGAGTTGCCAGACCATGAGAAGTTCTATAGCTTCTGCCTGGTCCCTAGGACATTTATACCATCCCAGAAACCCCATACCCTGGAAGGTCTGAGAGGCAGCTGTGCCGTAAGGAAGCTGTCCTGGCCAGTCTTAGTTCAACCTGAAACACACTGCAGTCAGCTTGAAAGACAGAACCTCAATCGAGAAAATGTCCCCACCGGATTGGCCTGTGGGAGACAAAGCTCGCCACGGGCAGTGCTTTACTTAGAACAGCACAATACTCAGGTGGTCCTGGGTGTTTTATAAGAAAGCAGACTGAGCGAACCATGGGAAACACGGTAGTGATTGATACCCCTCCATGTCTCTGCTTCAATTCCTGCCTCCAGGTCCCTACCCTGAGTTCTGATCCTAGCTTCCCAAGGGGCAGACTTACAAGCTGTAATCTGAAATAAATCATTTCCTCCTCCACGTTGCTTATGACCACTGTGTCTTACCACAGCAGCAGAAACCCTAACTACGGCAGATGACCAAACAGTCCCACACAAAAAGACCTCCTGCAAAGACGTAAGAACACACACGAAGAGGGAAAGACATGTAACCAGTTTCTGTAGACCTGGGTCTCTAGGCTCTGGTCCTGAACATTATCTGACTGCAGTTGATGTGAGAGACCCCCAAGACTTAACCCTTAGCTCAGAGTTTCCTGAATCAAAGTTTCGCAGAGGAAATAAAACAGCGGTTGCCCGGGCTCACCATCTCACACTGGTGTGCAATCAGCGAAGAAGAAAACAACAGAGCAGCAAGAACCAGAACTGTCCAGTGAAGCTCTGGGCATGGCGCTGAGCTGGCCTGCTCTTCTCGAAAACAGCCACCAGCAGTTTGATGGGTGACAGGTGCACCCATAAGGGTTTTACACATGCGAACCCGAAGAACAGTCTGGCCTGTCAGTCTCCTAGCTCCACTATTAGCAATGTCAGTGGTGGGTTTTACCTCGTTCTTTGTCTCTGCTTCCCCCATCTCCTGCCTCTAGGAGTTCCCTCGACAAAACACTGACACCCAAGTCCTTGTCTTGGGGTCTGCAGTCAAGAGGATCCAACTAAGATACTAGGATGATCTAGGTCAAGGAGCTGTGCCTGCCCTACACAAAGGAGAAAAGAAGCTCCCAGCTCTGTGGCCAGTGAAGGGAGAGCCACCGGAAACCAGCAGAAACCACCCTGACCCCTCTCTTCCCTGCCCTCTGTTCCCACCTACCTGTCAAGCAGGGTTAAAGAGGATTTACCTAGTCCTGTGACAACTGGCTTGTGGCTCCATGACAAGGCTTTCAGGACAGGACCATCTCAAGGGATGGCAGGGATGTGGGGAGGCCTGGCTGGTGCGAGGGTGGAGAGGTGGGGAGGCTGGAGCAGCACAAAGTGTAGGAACAGATGGGGCTTCTTGTGCACCAGGGCTAATTAAGACAGCAGCTCAAGGCCTGGGCCCCAGATACTGTCCATAGCCTCCAGGGGCTGAACACACAGGGCTGCACACTGGGTCCCCAGGTCAGCAGTCTAAGCTAAAGAGCTCAGTTCCGACAGAAGGCTGGAGGGAGATGTATCATCCTAGGAACACTACCTCTCCATCTTAGGCCCAGAGCCCAGCATCAAAGAGCAGCAATTCTAATCCTCTCTGAGGGGATCATGCTGCAGGGCCCAGGGCCCTAAGGGGGAGCCAAGGAAAAAGGGGTGGGAATGAATGAAAGAGTGTACAAGGAGGCTGCCACCACCACCCCAGGTAACGGGGCTGATCCTAGAGGATACATGTGAAACTCTCAGACTGACCGTGTGTGTGTCTTTAAAGCACAATGTGTATGATATGTGTGTGTGTGTGTGTGTTTAAGCACAATGGTTATTTGGTGTTAGTATTTTTTTATTGTTTTAATGTGTCTGTGTGTTTGCCTGTGTGTGTTTAGGTGCAGGTGTCCTTGGAGACCTGATTCCCTGGAACTGGAGTTACAGCAGTTGTAAGGGTTTGATATGAGTTCTGGAAAGAGACTCTCTGCAAGAGCAGTGCAGACTCTTAACCACAGACGCACCTTTCTAGCTCCTAATGCTGTGTTTGTGCACCTTTCTCTCATTTTCTGAGTTGTGTGGATGAAAAAATAAACCATTTTCTTCAAAATGTTCCTCAGACCTACCCATACAAACACACGCATGGCAGTTGCCCACACACATGCATACATGCATACCATGTGCACATACAAATGCATACACAGATGGAGAGAGAGAACATCTGTGATGTTTGGGTTTGCAGGACTCTGAATTTTGACCAATTCTAAAGCTCTCTGTTCTGTGCCATCCATTTGGATGTTAGAAATACAGACATAAAAATGATCTATAGCTCTTGGGTTTTAACCCTTGTTTCTAAACCCAGACATCCAAGTACCTAGTATTTACTACCTAAATGACATTCCAGAAATCCCTATTCTTCTGAGGGTAAAGTGAGTCAGAGTATTTGGAAACTTTAATGGACTCCCTAGTGCCAGTCAGAGAACAGATTGTCCCATCAAAGAGATCATCCGTAGGTGACAAAAGTGGAGCCCACTGCAATATAACAACTGTCCCCAGCCTGGGATTTGAGCCAGCATAACCGTAAATGCTGAGGCTGTATTTCCTAGTGACTTATAAACTCAGTGCAATGAACTGAGCAGTTTTGAAGGGGATTAACTGGGCTCAGGAGAAAATAGCACATATGAGTGTTTTATCACCAAGACAGATGTGAGAAGGGAAGAGAGGGCTCAACTCCAAGGATGGACTTAGGACCTAAGCCTTTCCATTACTTCTTTCTATTAATTGTGGTAAATATATTATATATAATAGTATATAATATACATATATCACCATCATCCACCTTTACAAAAGGACATGTTGACTGGGCAGGGTGTCAGAAGCCTGTAACCCAGCCCTCAGGAGGCAGAAGCAGGCATTATCTATGAATTTGAAACCACTTTAGTTTACCTAGCAAGGTGGAAAGCAACCAGAGCCAAATAGTGCAGCCCATGTGTTTAAAAATATGGGATACATAGCTGTTTGCAAAATTGTAAATCTTTGGGCTACCTGGAGAAATTCAGACATTCCTAGAAAAATATACCATGTGATGCCACAAAGCAGAACACAGTATAGTGGTCTCACAGGGTCAGAGGTCATAGAGCGGGAACTTGTGGTTATTCAATGAACCTATTCCAGAGCCCTAATACACAACATTGTGACAATGGTCAAAATAACAAAATAAATACCTCAATTTGCTAAGGACACATCTTGACTGTCCTCATTCTCTCTCTCTCTCTCTCTCTCTCTCTCTCTCTCTCTCTCTCTCTCTCTCTCACACACACACACACACACACACACACACACACACACACACACACACACGGAGTAACTATGTGTCCAGAATTAACTAATGCCTGTTCCACCCTAAGTTTGCATCAGCAGCTGTTCCCCATGGGGCAGTTTCAGGGCTCTCCAGGGATGCAGCTCACCCACCTGTAAGATTAAAGCCAGGGGGAACTAGAGAGATGCCTCCGAGGTCAAAGGTGGTGGCTGCTCTTCAAGATGACATGGTTTGATTCCGGGTACCAACATGGTAGGTTACAAACATCCATAACCCCAGTTCCAAGGAATCTGATGCCTTCTGGCCTCTGTGGACACTGCCCAGACATGGCATGCAGACATAAACACAGGCCAAACCCCATACATGCAAAACAAGAATAGTTTTAAAAGATTAAAGCCAGGACTCATAGTGGGAAGTTCTGCCAAAGCTGGAGCACACAGGGCTGTTTTAGAAGAAATGAAAGCAATTAGCCTTACTTGTGAATGTGCAGACAGGTTATGACATTGGGACAGTAGCTGAAGTCTTCCCCAGCTCAGCTGTGCTCAGCACCACGGGGACATCATTGACTCTACCCTCTCACACTGCAAACTGCTCTCTTAGATGATTTTCAATGGACAGAGAGATGACCACTTCTCATGCTCCACTTACCCTCCATTGAGCTCCCTGCTGTGCTTCTCACGGTGGCCTTGCTGGGTCTCAAGCCTCCCCATGAATTTTGTCCTAACTCGGCAGCAAACCAGGCCTCTCAAAGCCTAAGTAGGGCCATGTCTGCTTCTGCTGCCCCTAGCTGTCCAGAACTCTTCCCCTGCACTTAGGGAAGCCTAAGTTTTAACTGTGCTCCATGGCCCCGTAGGATTGGCGCTGACCGGCAACACCCCACACCCTCTGGCGGACTGTCTCAGACCTAGTGTTTCCTCTTTCCTGTTTCTACTCCAGGTGATTCTTCTGCCCTTCAAATAGGCGGGACCTTTACATTAATCCCCTCCTCCCCACCCATCCTTCTCCTGAGATACAGGCTTTGTGCATCCTATGCAGGAACTCTAAACTAGGCTATATCCTCTCGCTCCACCCCTTTATTTTGAGAAAGGAGTTCACCAAGTTGCTCACACTGGCCTTAAACTCTGTAGCTCATGGCCTCTTGAGTATCGCATGACTGAGCCTGCAGGCCTGAGTACTCCCTTCACCACCTCCCTCCCCATCCATGAAGTCTTCAAATATTACCTTCTCAATGAGCTCTGCTTAAAACTGTAACCTCTTCCAACCATGCTCCTTTAACCCTGTATCATTCTCCCCTGTAACCTCTTCCAACCATGCTCCTTTAACCCTGTACCATTCTCCCCTGTAACCTCTTCCAACCATGCTCCTTTAACCCTGTACCATTCTCCCCTATAATATTTCATAGCTTCCTACATATATCAGTAGCCTGTCTTGTTTTATTTCCATATAGGATTCTTCATGCGTATTGCATTGAGACAGTCTCTCCTGCCTCCAGTTCATAGTGGGTAATGCACGGTGAGGCAGGAATGTTTCTATTCCCCAGAGAGTTCACACCAGACTGTGGTAACCATAGTGTGGACAAGTTAATAAGTAGGTGAATGGCTCAAAGATTAGAAAACGCACAAGCTAAAGCTCAGCCTTTCAAGAATCTCTCATGCCCCACATCTTTATGAAAAAGAAGTTGATGTGAAGGAATAAAGGAGCCCTGACACACTGCATGGAAGTCATAAGTCAACAATGAAAGTAGACTTTGGCCAAGGATGTTCCGTCTTCAGCACAGGGAGAAAGGATTTTTCCTGCCTCGGTTTCCAGAAGGTCTGAGTTCCTGGGAATTTAGAGGAATTTTGTGTGTGTGTGTGTGTGTGTGTGTGTGTGTGTGTGTGTGTGTGTGTGTGTGTGATTTTCCTGATACAACAACACTTGCCACCAAAGTGAGCCCAGAGCATGTGATAGACTTGGCCCCCCCACCAGACAGTTCTTACTGCAGACACCAAACAGCTGCCCCTCTTACTGGCTGAGACGGCACATTCAAGGTTTCCATGAGCAATAGCAAAGCGTCAAACATCATGAAGTCACATGTACAAAGGACGGAACTTTGGTGCTCTGTTATCACGGACTCCAGGCATGTCACCACCACAGGTCAGAAACTCCGTAAGTCCTGGGCCCACAGTTTCCTTGCAGTGACTGAATCACTGGCCGTGCGGTTGAGCTCTCCCCATAGGCCGCGCTGCCACAAAGCCCCAATTTTTTGATCCCAAAGTTGGTCTACTGGGTGATAAACTCCTATCCTAGGTCATTTCATCCCTTAAAGTAAGGTGCATGGAATCTAAGCAGTTCAAGAATAACAAAGATCAGATTGTTGGGGGGACCCCAAGGTTTCTTTCTCCTCCAAAGAACCAGCAATCGAGCTCACTAAATTCTTTCCTTGCCATGGTAACCTCAAATAAACTCTTCCAAGGCTTCATCTTGCTACCAAGGAGGCTCCTCAGATCATCTGAGGTCTTAAGAGACCTTCTCTGACCCCTGTTGGGTTTATTCGGGTCTCGTGCGGGTAACTACGGCTGTTGGTAGAGCACGGGTTCTGCCCGTCATTGCCACAAATGCTGTGTTGCAGCTCCTTCTGACCCTCTCTGGCTCCTGCACCTCAGGTATTGAGGTTATGTTATGGATGTCCCCTTTGGGGACAGGCACTCCACAGTCAGGTAGTCTGTGGATTTGAACAGTCATGGCTCTCAACATTAGTCTGTTCACTTCATTGATACAGGAAATGAGCTACACTTACTCATCTGTGGGTATAAGAGAAAGGATTAAGAAGGCAGTTGGGTGCTGTGTCAATTTAGCAAAATGGTAGTAGTGTGTTCTCCTCCAAGATAAATGACCTCTCCAGCCATGGGTCTGGAGGTAGCACCAGAAATTGCAATACCAGAAATGAGTTACCTCCTATTGACAGGTCTTAGGTTCACCTGTTACACACTGATATTCTGTTGGTTACACATAAGATATTGGTAACATTATTGTAGCATTTGCTCCCGAGCATTGTAATCAGCGGAATTTACAGCTGGGCAGGACTGTTTATAACTTTCCTTTCCCAGAGGTTTTCAGAACACCTTATAATGCTGTGAAAGCCTGTCCTCAGAGAGGACACACTCAAGTCACTAAGGCTGGGTCTCTCTGAGTCCTGTGGCTGAGGTGTGTGACAGCTTTAGCAATGGAGTCTTACCTTCAAGTTCTAACGGCAACCAAGGGCAGCAACAATAGCTTGTGGTGTTTTCAGAATCTCTTAGATGACTTCTCCCACTGTAACTTGATCTAGTAACTGGAAGAGGGGCTCCTGGGCTTTTTTATGCTCTTCTGTGGCTTCTGGGTAGGGAAGGAACATCATCCCCTTGTGTGGGGTAAGATAAAAATAGTAAAGAGTTCACTATAAAACAATATGCTGGCATACACTGGCATCAACCACATATATCTTGTGTTTACAGTGTCTCTTTGATCACAGACTGTACCTATACATTAGCATATACAGTTATTTTTGGCATTGCCAAGGAAACAGTGTGGAGTCACCACTATCCCCCTGTGTCTAGAAGATAAAGAATCTTTGTAAAGTGAATGTTGCCAGGGAAAGAAATACTGTGGAGGATATTGTACTGCTATTGCAAAATACCTGAGGCTGAGCAGTTTATAAACAACATACATTTATTTCCCATAGCTCTGAAGGCTGAGTAGTCTGTGATCAAGGCATCTATGCACTAGGGCTTGGTCTCTCTGCTTCCAAGATCAACATACCACATGCTGTTTCCTATGGAGGAAGGAATGGCATGTCCTTGGGTGTCAAAGGACAGAGGATGAAGGGAACAAAGCCCCTGCTCCAAGTGTTCAGCTTGGGTACCCAGCCCTCTCCAAGAAGCCCTCCAGTTGCATTATTTATGCAGCCAGAATTTCCAGTACAGTGAGATGACATTTCAATGAAAACTTCAGAAGGAACAGGAAAAAAATTAGAAAAAAAAGTTAGAGCAGGATGGAAACATGGTTTTTTGACAAAATGGATGCAACTAAGTAGCTCAGTGCTGTTGATAAAGAACAGGCATCATGGTGGGTGTGCTGGCTCACGCTTTTACCCTCTACCCCAGGGCAGAGAGGCAGATGGAGAAAGGCAGTCAGATCTCTGTGTTTGAGGCCAGCAAGTCCCAAACCAGGCAAGGCTACATAGCAAGTCCTTGTCTCAAACACTATTATTATTATATATAAGTAATTACATATAATATACTATAATTATATATTGTTATTATTTATATGTGTCATGTTCAGGTTCAAAGCTAAGTGTTGCTAAAATATATTGTTCAACTTCCACCGCAATCCTAGGATAATTTGTCTGTTGAGCTAAATCTGTCTGAGGAATCGATCTGTTTCATAGCTTTATCATATGTCCCAAGGTCTGTTTCCCATCGATCGAACCAGGTCTACATCCCTGAAGAACCCTAAACTGAGTCCAAACAGGGTACTATCTTTCCCAACACTGAGATGTCTTCAGTCAACTGTGTGTTGATTCTTTGACCATGCGCTTGGATGTCACTCATGGGCTCCCCACTAGGCTCTGGGCCCTCAGATCTAGACTTCCCTGTCAGCCATGCTGGCTTTCCTGTACCTCTGGTGTTTATCTCTTCTGTGTCTCAAAGCCACTACAATAGCCCTGAAAAGATGGAACACAGGTGGCAGGCCCATGTGGGAGGACCTGGGCTCGATAAGATTGAGAATGGCCTAGCTGATGACCAGTCTGAGCTTCAACTTGTCTCCTCTACAGTGGGTACCACTCACTGGGGATGCTGTCTGTACTTGTGACCCAGGCTCAGGCACATGACTAGAAGTGTTAGGCACAGAGGATTTGTTACTTCCTGCATTTGCTCTCCCTCGTCACCTACCTGACTTGTGATGTTCTCTCTTTCACAGCTGGTATCACACCATGGCTTCTGCACATGTATGTATGTGTTACTGACAGTCTGCCCACCTCCTTCTAGCTGGGCTGGGAGCTGGGTAGAGGAAGGGCATTGGCTCATTGTCAGTGTCTGACACTAGATGAAGAGTGTGGTCGAGAGAGTAGAGTGGGCAGTGAGGCTCATGGGGGCTCACATTTGGAGCCATAGGGCTTCCCTTCATCTTAGTGATGGGGCTGAAGAGGAACAGGCCTCTTAAGGGAAGAGAATGGAGATACAGTAGAGGATGCAGCTAAAGAAACAGTATGAGTCAAGGCTGCTGTATGCTTAGAAATGGCCAGAAAGCCTCTGGGTTAGTTTTCAGAGACCAGATGGGATTAAAATGATCCCGACTGAACCATTAATACCATCACCCATATGTGCTTTGTTCCCAGTCCCCAGAAAGATTCTAATCCACCACAGGCAGCTTACGTGTCACCAGCAAAGGCTACCTGTGTGCTTTCCCTGTGAGCTGGGCTGGTCCATGGTATCACCCAGGTGTCTAAAGGATCCCTTTCCTTTCAAAGAATGTAAAAAATCGAGACTGGATCTGGAATTCTGAGTTGTAGGGATGCCCACCCTCAGAACCACGGGGCTCCTCACCCCACCTCCAGTGTTGCTGGTAAGCAAGACAAACAGCAGGTCTCCAAGAATGCTCCAGAACATCATCCAGACAGACGGCACTGAGTAGGTCTGCTGGCCTCTGGGAGGAGTGTTGGGAGGCAGAACAGACTGAGTGGCCTGTATGTTTTCTCTTCTCTCCAGAGGGGAGAAAAGACATTCATTTCCTTCTGCATGTACTAGCATATGGGATGGTCTGGGCCCCAGCTAGGAGGCTGGTACCTACTTCCTCACTGAGGCAGAAACTCTACCAGAGACTAGTCACACAAGTTAAAATAATTACTTGTGAATGACTGTGTACGTTGCTCTCATCTAATTAGGTAATCTGCCCAGGTGTTTAGCACTTGGTGCTCTAATTGGAAAAAGTTACGGACAGAAAGTAATTAGCGGCAATAATCCAAACCAGAGTCTAATGATATTAACCACAAGTCACCATGGCCATCAGGAGCCTAGCTGTCTTCACTCACTTCCAAGAGAGAGGACAAAGTATTTTGAAGCTTTTAAATGCTGGCCGACATTTAACCACCAATACCAGGCAACTCTGGTCCACAGTGTCAAAGAAACGTAGAGCACTGTGACCGAAAAGCAGGACAGAACTATAGCTGAATGACCCATTGTACATGCCTCCTTCTCCTGTGTGTGTGTGTGTGTGTGTGTGTGTGTGTGTGTGTGTGAGTGTGTGTGTTGTACGTGCTCATATTCCTGAATGTGGAGGTTAGAGGATGACTCTGGCTGGACATTACCAAGTAAGCCAGCCTAGGTGGGTAGAGGTTCCCAAGGCTCCTCCTTTCCAGTTTTCGCTTTTTACAGTGGGTTCTGGGCACCAGGCTCTAGTCCCTTGAACTTGCAAGGCAGATACTCTATTAGCTGGGCCGTCTCCCCATTTCCTCAACACCCCGTTTATTTACTCACTTACTTGTCCATTGATTCAGTTATCCTGAGTGCATGTTTGTGTAGGCCGACATGCCACAGCTGCAGTGTGGAGGCCAAGAGCAACTTGAGTCTATGGGCTCCTTCTTTAAGGCAGCATCTCCCTTGTTCAGGGCCTCCAGGCTAGCTGACCTTCAAGCTTCTGCCCAGTTCTGTTCTCATATCTCAGGGCAGAAGAGCCAGGGTTGCAGATGTGCCATTGCGTCTGGGTTTTTCCTTCCGATCCAGGGTTTGAACTTAGACTGTAGTTTACACAGCTGCCTCGGTTACCGGAAGGGCCACCTCCCTACCAATCCATCCCCCTCCCCCTGTTCGAAGAGAGGCTGTTGCTCTGTAGCTCGATCAGTCTGGTCTTGGACTGATTGTGTGTCTCAGGCTTCAAACTCTTGATTCCCCTGCCTCTCAGCCTCCCAGAGAGCTGGGGTAGGGGTATGTGCTCCAGGCTGGGCGGGGAAACAAGACGTGATTAAATACCACCTTAAGGCGGTTCTGTTCTTTGTTCTTTTCCCCTGCAGAATCCACAGTACCTGCAAATTGCAAAGAAGAAAACTGTTCTCCGTTTTGTTTTCTTATCTTCTACTGTTTTCCCTCGGGTCATTCATTTTTCCTTTCAAAGTAGAAAAATAGAGAAAATCTCTCTCTCTCTCTCTCTCTCTCTCTCTCTCTCACACACACACACACACACACACACACACACACACACACACACACACAAATCCTAATTCCAAAATGGCTGCTGAATGTTGGGTAACAAATCCAAGCACCTAGTGTTTCTATTGGAGACTTTCTAGAACCTTCCCTCTCTGTGGCATTTATCCCAGAAAGCTGTCAGCATGGAAACAGGGACAGGGACCAAGAACACAGTGCCAGCCGGCTGTTTTGTTTCCGTCACTGGAAAACAGCATTAGGTCATTTTCTCTCTCTGGCAATCTGACATCTTAAACGACTAATCAGCGGGAAGTGAAAGTAGATTCTAGAAAGCCAGAATTAGGTTCCAGAGAAAGACAAAAAGACACTCCCCCTGGAGGATCAGAAAACTCAAACAGACACCTTTCTCTCCCCAGCTAGCTTTAGCTTCTTCAGTGTGGCCTCAGGGTTAGGGCCAGCTCACTTAAACCTGAGCTCCACAAGTAAGCCATCTTTGACCTGTTATTTTGAGCTCCAATTCACCTCTGATATTTTTATTCCTTCTCCCCTGCTTTCTGCTATTTCTCATCAACTCCCTCAAAAATAAATGTTTAAGCAAAACTTTTTAAAGGGGGTGGGGGAACCGTTTGCGTAAACCAGTATCTTTCATCAGAAAAAATAAATAAATAAGTAACTGGAGAAAAAATATTTATATTCCCTCCCCTCGAATGTAAAGGGACTCTGCCTCGGGAGGACATACCTGTGTCCCCAGGACTGGGTCCTGAGAGGCTGTGGCCTGGAAACCAGAGCGAGTAAATAAACCCTGTGTATACGCTCCCCGCAGCTGCTCAGAGATGCTCCGGCTTGTTTACGTATTTACTCCACACTCTCTTTGTTTGGCACTAGGCTTTTTCTAGCTAACTATCAAACATTGCTCATGTTTAAGGGTTAAAATAATGGGGTCATTATGGGCCTATTCTGGAGAAACAGGCCAAAGAGACCCACAACGGACTCACCGCAGCTGTCGGGAGCCACTGCCAGCCCCTGGGGAATTCGCTTATTTCTCTATCACACAATCCCACCTTGATACCAGGGACAAAAACACACCCGCTGCATTTGGGCCCTGTGCTAAGAATAATTGTCACCAATATTGATTGGCCCTTGGGGACTCGGCTGGATTTAAAAACTGCAGACTGTGAAATCCCAGCTGGGGTCGTCTCCCTGAGATTGGGGCTTATTTGTGACATGTTCCTATGTTTAAACTTATCTGTGAAAACTGTGAAATTAATAACCTCCCGCTGAGTACAATATGGTTACCCGCCCTGCTGCAGCACACTGCTATTTTTGTTCTTATTGTTTTCGGGGGCTGGCTCCAGTCTCCACCGTGGAAACTCTGAAAATGAAGCCAGGATGTATTTGTTACCTGGTATCTTGCGTTCCCATGGTTTTCAGAGATGGCACAACGTGATGGGGTTAAGGGGGTGCTGGTCTCAAGCCTCCTTCTGTGGACATTGGTGTTCAAGCTGGTTTGGGACCTAAGGGGTCTCACCGCAGCCTCACCTTGAACCAATTTCAACTGTCAGCTCCGTCCTGCCTTCCTCCTGAGGAGGTTCCAAGCTCACCAGCGTTCATTTGGACTCAGACCAGAGACGGAAGTGGGCTGACTTGGGCTGCAACATTCACACATGTCGGAGATAAAAAAAAAAAAAAAAAAAAAAACTCAAACGTGGGCTGAGATCGGCCACAGCTGAAAGAGATGCTCATCTCACCCAGGCTTAGTCTCTAGGAAGAAATGTGCATTTCTGCTGAGGAAGCTTCCGGGGTAATTGAGGGTCCATTCCCTGGCATGATTAAAAACTGCTTAAGACAATTTCAATTCTGCTTCCTGTGCATCCCCGTAGTTCTTTGTGAGGGAAGTCGTTGGTGTCACAGTCAGGGTCTTTCGAAAGCTCCGTTTCCTTCCTCTCCCATTTGGTTCCTCCTCCCTCGTGATCATTTAAAAAGCCAAACTAACACCCCCCCACCCCTGAAAGAAGTGGTGTGTTTTTAAAGATGGCTAAGGAGAAAAGAAGCAGTTAGTTGAACAGTAAGCAGAACTATGTTTTGCAGCCTCTCTCTGATTTCTATCTCCTGGCATATCTCCATGCTGAAATTCTGCAGTGGAGTGCACAGTTGGTAACAAAAACTGAAATCGGGTTTGTTTGGTTGGTGTTTGTTTAATTCAGCTGCTAAAAATAAATGCCAGGCTTCTACCTCGCCCATGTAAATTACATACATAATTCCCCTTGTATCTTAAAGTGGAAACCCAATAAACAAACAAAATACAACGTCCCCATTAACACCTTTATGTTTTATGCTTAAAGGATTCACTTTCCTGTCTCGTTCTTTCAAGTTCCTCTCAATGCCTTTTAGGGAGACGTTCAAACACAGCTGCTTTGGTTGCTCGCTAGTTTGGACTTTGAAAGGAGGAATTATTAATTTGATTCATTAATAGTATCATTGTTGAGCATTTTACCTTATTGTTGTTTGAGGTTTCTAAGGCAGCGCATCCGCAGTAGAAACATAAATTATAACTGATGGGCAAGAGCATATGGAGAATTAAGGAATGCAAGAAGAACAGACACTGTAATTTATTTCGTCACCCCGAATTTCAAAATAGTCCTTAAAACTTTGACCGCACTAGTTGAGCAAATACAATTCTATTGGACCAGAACAGAGCAGACTATCTGGGCCACCGTTTAATTTACATAGCAACTTAAGGTGTCTTCGAAAAGACTGGCTTGCTTTTTACAGAAAAATAAGTCCTAAAAAACAAAGATAAAGTGTGGAGCTGATTGTCTGGAGATCAAGTTGCCGTGGCTGGGATGTTCTAGGATGTGTTTGGAGATGTTTTATCTTGAGAGCAGCAGGTGGCCCGGTTAACAACAGTGTGATCTATCTTGAAGTTCGCTGAGAAAGTGTATCTTAGTAATCGCCGTCCCCCCAAAAATGTTTCACATAGAAGAAAAGTGGTAACTGGTGAGATGTTTATTAACTGAACTGATTCGCTGTGTGTGTGTGTGTGTGTGTGTGTGTGTGTGTGTGTGTGTGTGAAATAGCACATTTCCACAGCGCTACACCCAGGATGTGTCATTTTTGCCAATTGTTCTTTGATAAAGAGGAAGAGTTAAAAAAAATGATGATGAAAAATAAACTGTTTCAAAACTAAAATGGGAGTGTGTTGTGTGTGTTGTCGTTGTTTGTTTAGGGGTGTGGTGGGGTTGTTGTTGTTGCTGTGCTGTTGTTGTTTAATTGTGTGTTTTAGGCCGATCTCACTCTGCAGCTCGAGCTGCCCTGGCGCGCACTCAGTGCACAGCCTGGGTTAGCATGGAAGTCCGGTGACCTCTCGGGCGCTGGGGTGACAGGTGTGAACCACACCCCAGGCCGGAGTGGAACAGTCTGAAACTGGGAACACAGTGTTGACTTGTGATTTATTTTTTCCTGCAGAAGTAATTTTCTTACCTTAAAAACGGGCCACAAGTTTGCTGCAGAAACTATAAACTATACAGCCTTTGCAAAACAGGCCGGCCACCAGTGCCACACAGGGAGGTCCCCAGACATCAAAGAGGACACTGGATCCCTAAAGCCAGCTGAAACAACCTCCTGTTGGGGTATCTTGTCTGCGGTCATCTCTTGCTTAGGGTATCACTGGTGCTTGTAATGCGCATGCGCCATCGCTGGCGTTTGCGAGCTGAAGGGAAGGTGGCGGACTCACCTATACAGCAACCGTGCATTAAAGCCATCATTTCTCTCGTCAGAAAACACAAAGACTTTGTGTTCTAGAACATTCTGCTGAGCCTGGGAGCTACACCTAGAAAAGACACACTAGACACACGGTTTCCCGGGATGCGACACACGGGATCCTCACAGCGCTTTGAACACCTGGAGGTCTGCTCGACTGTGTTTGTTCAGTAGAAAAGGCTTTCGAGGGTTATTTATTTAGGAGATGGCGATCAAGTATAGGAAGTGGGTGTACAGGAGCAGAATCTAGACATCTCCGATGGAGAAAGTTACCAAGGCCACAGGGAGCCACTGACTCTGAGCACTACCTCCTGCAGCCACCAAGAAGGGGAAGGAATAGTTTTCCCCTCTGAAGTAATTCCTGTAGTGCCCTAGTGCAGGAGCCCTGGTCACACAGGAGTTCACCAGATAAAACACAGCACGCCTGTCTAAGTTTAATTCCAGAAAAACAGGGACTCTCTTGGTATAAATACAGGCCAAATGCTGCATTGGGCATATTCACAAAACATATTTCAGAAAGCACCAATTCTGACAAATATCCCTTAGCTCTGAAGGAAAACAACATGAGACAAAACAAACAAAAAAAACAACAAAACAAACCACCTCTGTGGGATAAACACGGGGGTGAGATGCTTTGGTGTGGCCAGCATCTTCAGAAAGGCTCTCAGTACAACACAGATGCAAGCCCCATCTTTTTGGTGAGTGGGATTCTCTAGGACAGCCTCCTCGCTCCACTGACTGCATTGGGACCCTCTCCACCAAGAGACAGTGGAGCCATTCCAAATTCTTTGGTGCACATTTCCCTGAAATGAATAAAACCCACTTATTCTGGAAATCCTGGTTTGCTCTCTATAGATGTGCGAAAACGCCATGACCAAAAGCAGCTCAGAGAGAAAAGAATATATTTAGCTTACACACCACCATCACAGTCTGTCCCTGAGAGACACCAAAGCCAGAACTCGAGGCAGGAACCTAGAGCAGGAGGTGATGCAGAGGCCGTGGAGGATGCTGCTTCCTGGCTTACTTCCCATAGCTTTCTTATCGAATCCGAGACAGCCAGCCACGGGCAACAGCACCCACCGTGAGCTGGGCCCTCCCACATTGATCACTAATTAAGAAAACACCCCACAGACATATCCAATGGTTAGTGTGGTAGAGGCTTTGTCCGAGGCTTCCTCTTCCCAGACGACTCTAACTTGTGTCAAGTTAACCAAAACCTAACAAATACATCGGAGTCCAAACCCCATGAAGGATGACGGACAGCCTCAGAGTTTGTTCATGTCTCCACAGGTGTGCCCTGGGCCTCACTAGGAGAACGCAGAAGTCAGACATGGCTGTCTTAGGACCTTAGGGCCATTTCTGTCACCAGACCTGTTGCCCCTGTAACCCCTCTAAAGCCTGCATGCCACCTCAGGTGTGAGGATTTACACAGAATTTTTAACCATTTTGACTTTACCTACATTTTAAGGATGACAATACAGTGTTTCATAGCATACATAATGATTTTTTCCTTCATTTAAATGTGTAAAAATATGTGGGTTATCTATTAAATCACAAAAATAATAAAATTCTACTTCTAATAAATTGTGGCTTGTCTGAGACTTTTGAATGTAGGCAAGGAGCTCAGCAACTTAATTATTTTGAAATATCACCCATTTATCAAATGATTCACTGTTTCCAAGTAGTTTCATTGGTGTGTGTATGAGAGAGAAAGAGAGAGAGAGAGAGAGAGAGAGAGAGAGAGAGAGAGAGAGAGAGAGAGAGAAGAGAGAGAGAGGGAGGGAGGGAGGGAGGGAGGGAGACAGAGACAGAGAGACAGAGACAGAGACAGAGAGACAGAGAGACAGAGAGACAGAGAAAGCATTTAGGATCAGAATAAACCCTCACTGTAGGGAAAATTTATGTGTGCAGAAAATTTATGCACCAGGACTCCTGTGTCTAGCTTTGCCTCTGTTGGGAACCTGTCGTGTAACTTTGCGCAACCATATTTTGTTTTGCGCTTTGCTTTTTAATCTCTGGGTCTCCTGGTCTCGCCTTGAGAGCTCCACCACCTGTTGGGGACAGTTACACCTTAACATCCTCCCAGAAGGTTTGCTGGCTTCCATCTTTTTCCTTGAGAAACAGCGCCACCTTCTGGCTATGATGATCATAACATCTGCGTGTGGAAAATCTATTACACAGGTAGTTTTTGTGTACATGGCACAGGATAATGGTTGGGAAGAGGGAACCTCAACCTAGGTACTGTTTACATCATATTGGCCTTTAGGTGAGTCTATGGGGACATTTTAAAATCTTAATCGATAATTGATATGGGAAGGTCAAGTGAATGACAGATAACTAATCTCCCCACCCACCACCCCCCGTAGGTGGTCCTGGGTTGCATAAGAAAGCCATAAGTAACAAGCAGCACGCTCTGCCATAACTTATGCTTCATGGTCTTCAAGGTCTGCACATGGAGAACAACCTTATCTGTGCCAGCCCCACAGAGTCACTGGCTAATGCTGTGTGGTGTAGGGGTTTGTTGCTAGGTGCTGCTGGATCTGAGGGAGAACTCCTCCTTCACAGAGGCCACGTATAAATTTCCTTCAGTGATCCCCCAAACTCATAGATGGACTTGGTAGGGAAGGAGCACATGAAGTCCGTGGAGGAACGTCCAATGTGAAAATGACTTTGTTCCCTGCCCTTCAAG
The DNA here is from genome assembly GCF_963924665.1 of Micromys minutus. NCBI lineage: Eukaryota > Metazoa > Chordata > Mammalia > Rodentia > Muridae > Micromys > Micromys minutus. The sequence goes on along the minus strand of NC_137976.1, from coordinate 5,408,874 downwards.
CAAGGAAAGAAGGCAGGATCTCTTTTCCACGCTGCAGGGGCTCGGGAAGTCTGTTCCACATTTATGACCACACGTACTTAGATAATCTAGAAAAGAAATGGGGGTTTCTGTTTTCTGTTTCCTCTATTGCATTTTACATAATTCTGGCACATAAATATAAAATAACACACACACACACACACACACACACACACACACACACGTGCACACATACATCCATTCACAAATGCTCATATGAAAAACACATGGTGCTGGACCCAGCATGCTATAGCAACCTGCCAAGCAAGGAGTGCTCACTGGTGTGATAACATCATGCCTGTAAAGAGGTAAGGCCTGTTCCACAGAATGAAACTCCATGTCTGGAACTGTATCCCTGGCCAAAGGTCCATGGCTAGAGAGATCATAGGACAGCCTATCAACTGTTATTTTACTAAATGTTCATATTGTTCAAATCGCCTTCTGAATGTTTATGTTTATATCTGTACATACGATAATGCTTTCAACACTGGTCAGAGAAACTTTCTATTGCAGCAGTTAGTGGGAAGATGCACGGGGGGGGGGGGGTCAGATGCTGAGAATAGAGTGGGGATTCTGCCTTAAACGAGATACTTGGATCCACCACCCCCTGCACACACCAACAACAGTTATTCAGGAAACAATTCAAAAGAGAAACTAGAAAGACTTCAAGAGCTTGAGATTGGGGAGAACGTAAAATGCTGACATCTAGACATGACTGTAGTGTGTGGTTTTAAAAGAACCCATACTAAATCTGACTATTTGGCAACAGCCCACCCCCATGGCTAGCCCTAAATGACTGTTTTGCCCTGGTTCCCCAGGCTGGCTTGCTAAGCTAGTCAAACCAGTCTGGTCTGAAATGCCATCGCCCCCCCCCCCCAGGCTGGCCTGCAGAAACCTGCTACCACACTCAGCTCTTCTTAGCCCTGTGAAATAAAAACACTAGAGACATATTATACCAGCCAGATTTATACTGATAGATCTCCAACCCTAAAACACCCTTGCAAAGAACACAGAACTTGATGACTACAAGCGGCAGGCTTGGATTGGACAGATGTGCCATTGCACTGGTCTATTGTCATTGAAATTCCTAGCTATTTTCAGCTCCTCCAGGCCAAGTGATTCTGCTCCATCTTCCTCAGTCTTCTCTTCTTCCTCTTTTCCCCTCCCTAAAACTTTCAGCTCTGCCTTTCCCTTCCACCCAATCACAGGCTCCAACCTTATCTGACCAATTAGGAGTTCACCTGACCTCACCTGAGTCTGTGATCCACTCCTTGCTGGGGCGCCCTAATACAAACAGCAATCCACAACTCATGACATCGCTGTCACACTCATGAATGTGTATGGCTACAGTTGTCTGTATGGGACAAAGTTCCAGCACAGGGGGAGTCATGGATACAGTTTCTACTCCATCAGTGAAACACTGTGACCCAGGGGACTTGAGAAGAAAAGGTTTACCTGGCTGAACTATCCTGAACCACGGTCTATTGAGAGAACCCAAGTTAAAAATTCTCACAGGGCAGGAGCCCAGAGGCTGCAGCTGACACAGAGCCCATGAAAGAATGCTGCTTACCAGCTTACTCCCCATAGTTTGCCCAGCCTGCTTTCCTGTAGAACCCAGAACCACCAGCCCAGGAGTACCCCATCCAAATGGTCTGGGCTCTTCCACATCAGGAAAACTCCCCATGGGCTTGCCTACAGCCTGAACTTGTGGGGGTATTTGTTTCATGACTTCTCTTGGATAGCCTTAGCTTGTGTCATAAAGCTAGCCAGGACAGCAGGGTAGATGGCCTCTAGGCCCCCGGCCTTCCTGAGGAGCTACTGACAGGTGATCGATGCTGGAGGCAGGAGAACCGTTGTCTGCTAAGAGTGTGGCCACTGGTAGGTTAATAATAAGAGAGGAGGGGGTCACCTTGAGAGTAATTTTGTAGGAGGAAACCTCAATGTCCCCTCCAGACTGACCTAAAGGCAAGTCTGTGGCGTGTCTCCTTGGTTGATGACAGATGTGAGAGATTCGGGGGCAGTGCCATCTGTACTGGCTGGTTTTGTGTCAACTTGACACAAGCTGGAGTTATCACAGAGAAAGGAACCTCCCTTGAGAAAAAAATGCCTCCATGAGATCCAGCTGTAAAGCATTTTCTTAATTAGTGATCAAGGGGGAAGGGCCCAGCCCGTTGTGGGTGGAGCCATCCCTGGGCTGGTAGACCTGGGTTCTATAATAAAGCAAGCTGAGCAAGCCAGGGGAAGCAAGCCAGTAAGTAACATCCCTCCATGGCCTCTGCATCAGCTCCTGCTTCCTGACCTGCTTGAGTTCCAGTCCTGACTTCCTTTGGTGATGAACAGCAATGTGGAAGTGTAAGCTGAATAAACCTTTTCCTCCCCAACTTCTTGGTCATGATGTTTGTGCAGGAATACAAACCCTGACTAAGACACCACACAGACAAATAAGAAAGCAGGCTGAGTAAGCTACAAGGAGCAAGCCAGAAAGCAGCACCCACTATGGCTTCTGCACTAGCTTTTGCCTTGTCTGAGATCCTGTCCTGATGTTCCTTAGTGATGGACTGTGATGTATAACAGAATGCTAAGATAAGCCTACCCGGTCACTGTTCTTCATGGTTTTAATACAGCAATAGAAACCCTAAGACGTGTATGTGTGTGTGTGTGTGTGTGTGTGTGTGTGTGTGTGTGTGTCTGTGTGTGTCTGTGTGTTTGTGTCTATGTGTGTGTGTCTGTGTGTGTGTTTATTCTACCTACATGAAACAGGGACTTTATAAATGTAGAGTATAGACACACCAGAGATGGTTGCTAAGTTATTCTGGGACAAAGCCATCTCACAGAGATTGCTCACAATGGGGAAGTGCTGGAGACCTTTGTAGAGACAGGAAAAGACCAGATTGAACAAGACACCAGGATGACTTGACTCTTTGGGGAAGGAGAAGTTAAGATAGTGCATGTGAACCACAAGGCAGATGCCAGAGGACAAAAATAAAAACATATTGCCTAAGGTTGGAGATGCAGCTCTGTGGGCTAAGTGTTTGCCTGTCAAGTATGAAACCCTGCGATTAATCCCCAGATCCACTTGAAACAGGAGCTGTGGCCCTCGGCTACCATCCCAGCACTCCGGAGGCAGAGGCAGGAGGATCAAAAGTCCAAGGCCATTTTGGCTACACAGAACCTTGCAGGCCATCCCAGGCTACATGAGGCCCTGTCTCGCAGCGATGATGCTGGAGACAATGACAGTGACAATATATCACACGGAGTGAGAAATGTCTGAATCGCAAGCATTTTCATACTCAGAGGAAAACGTTGCTCAAGGCTGGACGATTGCTAAACGGCAGCTCATCCAGATCTCAGGAGGAAACTCTTGGTCGTTGTTGGCTGGTTCTGCGCAGAATCAGAACTGACATGTCAGCTCTGTGGTATCTCAGAAGCAGAGAGAAAGAGGAGAAGGAAGGAGAGAGAGCAACAAGTCCTATATGGAGGCAGCTAAGCTGGCCCCAAGTGCACCCAGGGTCCTTTCTGAAGCCCAGTAATGATGGTTTTCCATTCACACGGCCTGTTGTGAAGCTACCCACTTGCTCTTATTGATGGTGGGGTGTTCTCAGAAGGGGCTCCCACATTTGAGACCAGAGACTCACTCAACTACACATTTCTTTGAAGGCGGATGAGGTGTTTAACTGGATCCAGAGGATTTAAAAGCTCACGCATCCTTTAAGACCCAGGGTCATCACTCTGTCCAGACATAGCACATAGTAGGCATGCAGGGAAAATCACAGTTGAGAAGCTCCAGTCTGTGAGCTCCAGTCCACTGTCATGTCCCCACAAGTGCTATGGTGACCTCAAATTCTTCTTCAGTATGACAGCCATGGAGCTAATGAGATGTACAGGTCAGCAGCCGGGGTGCCGAGACACCCCAGTACAGAGAGAGTCCTGGAGGCCCCGGCTGGACAGACTAACCCCTCACAGCTTCCATCAGATTTGCTTGTGCATCCAGAAAAGGGCATTCTTTGATCTCTTTACAAAAATGTGCCACACCTAATGCAGACTGAGAGACAGAAACAGGCCTGCTCTGAAGGTTGTTGGACAGTTAAATGATTTGCACATCTAGAACCCAGCTGTGAGCGGTTCTCTTTCATCATTCCTTACTAAAAAAGAAAGAAAAGGAAGGAAGGAAGGAGGAAACAAAGAAACAAAGATGAAAACCGGAAGGACCCGACGGGCTCGCCTAGCACTAGCCAAGAAACGATATTCTCAGTTTTCACCATTGGAAAATAAATGGCTCGGTTGCCCTCTATTCACAGAAGGGGGGAGTCAGAGGAGAGCTAACTTTCTCTGTGAAATGAGCTAGAGTTTGGCTCCTAGTTTTGTCCATGGCCTCGGTGATGGACCCTAGCCTTCAGGGTCCATCCTGTTGGTGATGAGAAGTCACAGCCAGACAGCATTTTCTGCTGAGATGACCCAGCACTGACCGACTATTCCTTGGAGCAACAGACAAGGTTAAAGTCCGTCTTTCTACAGGAAGACTTGAGGAGAGTGTTTCTTTGTTTGTGGGAGGCTGCAGTGCGCTTGAGTGGAGGTCAGGTGACTTCCCTCAGCCACACCTCTTCATACACTTGAGGCAGGGTCTCCTGGTGAATCTAAAACTCAGTCACTTGGTTAGACTGTCCAGCCAGTGAGCTCCAGGGGTCTGCCTGTCCTGCATTCCAGCACTGGGGTCACAGATGTAAGCTGCCAGCCATGTTTTCCCTGAGATGCTGGGGCTGGACTCGTCTTCACCCTCCCATGGCAAGCATTTCACACTGCCCATCTCCCCAGCCCAGACGTAGTTTCTTTTCAAGTATGTTCTGTCTGTGATTTGTTAAATGTGTTGATGCAGAACCCGGAGGAAGAGAAGCAAGTGTATTTTAACACCTGATAGAAGATGTTAGGCTGGGCCTGGTGGTGCATGCCTTCAGGGGGATGTGAATTTGAGACCAGCCTGGTCTACAAAGTAAGCTCCAGGCTACAAAGACCAGCCTGTCTCCCAAAAAGAAAATAAGGAAACATAAAAATAATTCAATAAAAATTTTATATGTATGTCCCATAAAGAGTTCTGTAAAGAACATCTAAATACCCCACCCCACCCCAATTTTCCACAGTTCTTACTGAATTTCATTAGTTTTGAGTCAGTAACATGAAGGGCCAGCAGAGAGCACTGTTTCCTAGTAGAAAAGGAGCTATGGGCCCCAGAAGATGACCACGGGATGACCTTCCCAGGGTGGCCTTAACACAGGGCCTGGATAGCTCACACAACAAAAATACTTTTGTTCACAATCTGAGACTGAAACTCTCAGAATCAATGAATGCACTGGGCTTGTTTCTTAACCCAAGGCCTCTCTTTGGCTAGTGGCTGGAGTGTCCCTGAAACTTCACATGGTCCTTCTGTGTCCTGACCTGGAGTGACAGCTCAGTGCTTACAAGTCTTGGTTCAGTTCCCAGCACCTACACGGAGGTTACACATACTGTAGTTCAGGTTCTAGGGGACCCAACATCCTCTTTCAGCCTCTGTGGGCACCAAGCATGGTCATGATACACAAATATAGGCAAAACCCGCATGCATGTACCATCAAAATAAACAATTTTATTTAAAAGTCACATTAGAGCCCAAACAAATAACCTCATCTAACCTCTTTAAAGACTGTATATCCAAATAAGTCATATTCTGAGAATGCGGCAGGTTGTAGCATCAACAGATGAATGGGGTTCAAGGCACAGCTGAACACAGAAAGGCTTCTTCTCTGTTCTCAGTGTTGCTAGCCCTTTAAAAGACATGGACAGCAGCCCTAAGTCGCAGTGGTCCGACTCAAGGCAGGCTGGCATTGCAAGAAACAGACCTGAGAGACTGTACTGGGATCTTGTTTTTAGCTCTTCCTAGGCTATCACTACATAGTTTAATTTATAGGCTATCGATACATTGTTTAATTTCTAGGCTATCGATACATAGGTTAATTTCTAGGCTATCGCTACATAGTTTAATTTCTAGGCTATCGCTACATAGTTTAATTTCTAGGCTATCGATACATAGGTTAATTTCTAGGCTATCGCTACAGAGTTTAATTTCTAGGCTATCGCTACATAGTTTAATTTCTAGGCTATTGATACATAGTTTAATTTCTAGGCTATCGCTACATAGTTTAATTTCTAGGCTATCGATACATAGTTTAATTTCTAGGCTATCGCTACATAGTTTAATTTCTAGGCTATCACTACATAGTTTAATTTCTAGGCTATTGCTACATAGTTTAATTTCTAGGCTATCGATACATAGTTTAATTTCTAGGCTATTGATACATAGTTTAATTTCTAGGCTATCGCTACATAGTTTAATTTCTAGGCTATCGATACATAGTTTAATTTCTAGGCTATCGATACATAGTTTAATTTCTAGGCTATCGATACATAGTCTAATTTTCTCTCCATACTCCTGGGCAGTATCAGCAACCACAGCTCCCAGTATGCCCAGTGGTCAAGAGGGGAGCCTCTGACTGCAAAGCTGGGGGTGTTCAGTAGGTTAGCACAGTCAAAGCATTTCCTTCCTGGTTCCTGTATTTTCAACATATGATGATGAACTTAGCAAAAAAAAAAAAAAAAAAAAACTGCATGCCAAAGCATTTTTGTATTTTGGTTCCGTTTTGTATGGTGTGTGTGTGTGTGTGTGTGTGTGTGTGTGTGTGTGTGTGTGTGTGCGTTCATGTATAAACTGGTATGGGTAGCAGCCAGAGGTCACCTTTGCTTGTTGGCTTTTTGTTTTTTGTTTTGTTTTGGGCAGTAGATTTCTTGGTTTGTTGATAGAATCTCTCACTGGCCTGGGGTTCTCTAGTTAGCACAGCCTGGTTGGACAACAAGCCCAAGAGATCTGCACCCTCACAGCACCAGGGTCACCCCTGCAAAGTTAACACGTTCTAGGCTAAGGGATTACACAGACACATCTTTCTAGAATTACGTTGCCTACGTGGTTTTACATCTTGCAGTGATTCGGTGGTGTGCTGGCTTTCCCCCACCAGTATACCAACTTCCATTCTGTGTTTTCAGAGGGACAGGAAGTGAGATTTGGAACCCCTCGAGAGACCTTGTGAGACGACCTACCTAGAGCTGCAGAAGGAAGGCAGTAAGGCTGGACAGAAATGGGTGGCTGCAACCCTCTGCAGAGGCCCAAAGGTTCTTGAGACACCACATTGAAGGTGTTAAAACCAAGACAGTAAGTGCTTTAACAGGCTTCAATGGCAGCCTTATAGAATCTCTTCCCGTTGTCTTCTCTCCCCACCCATACCCTCCCTCCTCCTCCTCTCTCTCTCTCTCTCTCTCTCTCTCTCTCTCTCTCTCTCTCTCTCTCTCTCTTTCTCTCGTGCACGCACGAACACACACACACACAGACACACACACACACACACACACACACACACACACACAGGGGTCAGAGCAGTCCTTGAAGGTGGCTGGCCTGCATCTGCACAAGAGATGACTACTGGGGGACAGTGAAGCTGGTTCCAGGAGGGAGAAGAGGAGCCAGGAAAGAGACAGGGAGTGCAGGACTTGTGTGCAGAGCAAGTATTCTAGGGCAGAGACTAAAGGCAGAGATGTTGGGGAGTGACTAAAAATAGCAAATGCAAAGTAGGAAGCTTACACAAGAACAGTAGCTCTGAGGATCTTCGTGGACATCTGTGTGTTAATCCTGTGGGAGCCTGGAGAAGTTTGACATCTGCATTAGGAAGCTGGTCTGCTTGGTATGTGGGAAGTGGGTAAAAAACGTGGGGTTTTAAGGCCTCGGCATGATTGACTTGACCCACAGGAAACCAAGCACACACCAGCACAGAAAACATGGGCCCAGAGTCTAAGTGGAATAAAACCTACCCACTGCTGTGACTTAGATGAAACTTGCCTGTGGGAAGTAAAGCCATACCAGGAAGTTTGGTAAGGCAGAGCAGGTTGAGACTGGAGCCTCGGTGGGCACACACTTGAGGCTTAGGTGACTCGCAGTTCCCTGCCACACTCCTGACTTGGAACACATGCCAAGCTTATGACATAAAGGAAACGTGTCCTAGGTCCCAAAGGCCCAATACAGAGATCTCTATGAGTTACCTATGCCCAGAGGGCTTAGCCAATCAGCTTCCCTTCCCAGACACTCTTCCCTGATGAAGGTATTTAATCTCAGGCCCACCCTGAGAAGTTGGGTATGGTTTTCCACATCCATTTTCCACCATGACAATAAACTACTTTAGAACCATGGACTGGACTGTCTCTTTTTGTCAAGATCCAACCTGGGAAGTGATGAAGAAGGCCTTCAGGCAGCAAAGCTGCAGCCTAATCTCCAGTAGAAGACCTCTCTGAGCTTCCAGTCACAGCCACCACCAAGCCTGCCTCTTCCAAGCTAAGGACAATCACCACCCCCAAGCAAGCCCGGACCTCCCCTCCCCACTCTGTCTTCTGCCTCCTACCCTGCCCCAGGCTAAACACTGTCCCCAGTCCTTAACCTGCACTCGAGACACACACACACACACACACACACACACACACCAGCAGTGCCTGGATGTTCAAGAGTCTGAGAACCCCATGGGCTGGCCTCTTCGCAGGCCCGGTGAACCCGCTAACCAGGTCAAGCTTTCTCACATCTTAGACTATGCTTTTCCTCCCCACCCCACAGTGGTGTCTGGGGGTTTCCCTGTAGCCCACACCCACCCAGGCAGAGGTGTAGGGTAGATGCAGTCAAACTCCTTGTGTTCTGCCTCCCCAAGAGCCCAGTGTGGGGGGTGTGGAATGAAGACCCACAGTTGCCCCTGGCTTATTGCCATGGTAAGGGCTTGGTCCTCAGGATAGAACTGTTAGAGGTGTGGGAGGTGGGTGTGCCCTGTGACAGGTCCTTAGATCACTGGGGCCCTTAAAGGAGATGGTGGGACCCCAGTCTCTTCTTCCTCTTGCTCCAGAGTGCACTTTGCTCTTCTGTATATAAAGCCCTCAAGCTCCAGAACCCTGATCCTGAATAAACCTGTTTTCATTATAGACTGTTTGTCACTGGAATACAATAGTGAGGGAGCACGAATACCACATCCCTTCTCTAAGAAAAAAGACACAATGGCACAGCAGTAAAAAAACAAATTAGGAGGCTGGAGAGATGCCTCCACAGTTAAGAGCACTGGTTGCTCTTGAGGGGACACAGGTTCAGTTCCCAGCATCCACATGGCAGCTCACAACCACCTACAACTACAGATCCAGGAGATCTAACACTCTGTTCTGGCCTCTGAGAGTACCTATACACACACAGAAACACATTAGTAAAGGTAAAATAAAATTTTAAGAAATAAACCAAACTAGGTACAGAGCTTTGCAAAGAGCCTCAGAGCCGGCCGCTTCTTATTACAGCCTTGATAATAGGAATTACCTCCCTCCACACACCATCTCTCTCCTCTCTCTCTCTCTCTCCTCTCTCTCCTTCTCTCTCTCTCTCTCTCTCTCTCTCACACACACACACACACACACACTCACATACACACACCCCATCCACACTTACTCACACATACTAACACTCACACTTACACATATACACTCACATACACTTTCATAACACATGCACTCACTCACACACACAAACACTCACACACACACCATTCACACTCACACACCACACACACTCACACATATATACTCACATATACTCACACACACATGTACTTACACTTACACACAAACACTCACACACACACACATCCATACTCACTCACACACAGACATCCATACTCACTCACACACCACACACACTCACACATATACTCTCACATACACTCTCTCACATACAAATACTCTCACACACACCATCCACACACACTCACACATACTAACACACACACACCACATACACTTATACACATATACTTACACACACATACACTCACAGTCACACAAACACTCACATACAAATACACTCAGTCACACAAACACTCTCACACACACCATAGACACACTAACTAACGAACACACTACACATACACCCATACATCCATACACTGACTCTCTCTCTCTCTCTCTCTCTCTCTCTCTCTCTCTCTCTCTCTCTCACACACACACACACACACACACACACACACACACACGCATGTCCTAGGAGATGGAACTGTATCCCTCTCAGAGAACTGAGATGGCTGGTATTTTATTCCAAATAATAATAATAATAATAATTTAAGCATGCATCAGTTGAAACAAAGTCAAGTTATTAAGTAAAGAAGACAAAATAGATAATATATGCTGTAGATTAAGCATGGAGGGTAGGTCTAAGCGTCTTAACAATATTCTGTGGCTTTTGAAACTACACTGCCCCAAATGGTATCATGGGCAACCAGGTTGAAAAATTAAGCAAAATTTTAAATTTAAGTAATAAATATGAGCTGTCTTACTTAATTTCCTTTTGTAAATGAAATTGCCAGGTAATTTACAAAGCCATTGTTCAAGTGCAGGGCTGAGGGGGAGACTGACAAGGTCAAAGGTCACAGACCCACAAGCCCACAGCTTCAGGCCTGCTTGTCTCACTTTCCCTGGGAAGTCTCCGGAAAGGCTGTGCTGCTGTTTTTCCACAGGCAATGGCCTCACTTTCCTGGCTGTTGGCTGCATCAATGCCCTCCAGACACAGGCAGCAAGAAACGCAAACCAGATACAGAGGGATGGGCTTCTTTTCTTTCCTGGGCTCCTCAATTGTCTCTTTCTACCCCGTCTTACACATAACCACACAACACAGATACTCCATAAACGCATCCTCTCTGTGAGAAACATGCATACTACACACCACAAAACAGATACACACACTCAGATCTTACCACATAGACCATACATGTCACACAGATTCAAAGCAAGCCCATAGGTGATTAGACGATTTTGTTCCCCCTGCCCCTATATCTGAGGCTCACTAAACTGGTCTCAGGGTCTGGAGCTGAACTTCGGAAAACAGACTGCAAGGGAGACAGAGGAACCGCGCAGGCTCTGTGAAGGGGATCTTTGGTCTGTGTTCTGCCCTTGACAGCTAAGCAGAGCGAATGCTCCTGGGTGGAGCCCTGGCCTGAGACCCAGCTCTGTCAGAAGGCTTCCTCACACTGACAGCTGCCAAGAGTGAGAAAGGTTGAGTCAGGCAGCCTACCAGTGAACCTGTAGGAGAGGCCCTCCCAAGTAGACACAGCTTTCTAGCTGGGAAACCCCCTCACAATCATCTCTGTCACCTCTTCACTCACAATCTCTGTCATCTCTTCATTTCACAATACCTTGTGTGGTGCCTTATTGCATTTTCCACATTGTTTTCCAGACTTCAGCTGAGTCATGAAACCTATAGTCAGCTCTCTGCATCTACTGACTTTCAAATCTCTCAAGTGAACTAATCCTAGACAGGAGATAATCAAGAAAAATACGGGGTGTGTCCTAAATGTGAACAGATGCTCCTTGCTTGCTTCCTGCAGAGCTCAGTAGAGCAAGTACTGATCTAGCGTCTACACGGTATTGGGCATTAGAAGTGATCTAGAGGCAGCTTAAATATGCAGGAGAGGGGCGTGCATTCTGTGTGAATAATCTGTCACTTTGTATCAAGAGCCTGGGTATCTGTGGATCGGTTTGCCACAGATCCTGGGAGGTTATTGTGGTGAATTTCAGACAGCTTTAGAAGAAAGTGAAAGAAAAGGAAGTGGATCTGGAGGGACAGACCTGAGTATAACGGCTCCCACAGGAAGGATCCGCATAGGACAGAAGTCGGGAATGGATTGGATTGTAACTTTTCTTCAGCTGTGAAGCCAGCTATTAAGTAGATAAAACTGAAAATACGGGCAGAAAATTGGTCATGTTCATGGTTCAGACACTGAATGGATGGAGCAATCCCAGAAATTACCAAGGGAGAAAGAAAGAAAAAAGTCAACAGTCCACAGTTAACAGCAGACCCTGCTGGGCCAAGGAATTTAGTATCCTTGCTTTTTTGGGCTGTCTCCAGCCAGGAAACCCTTTGTACTGTTGAAAACAGTTCATTCCTTTCCATGGAGCTGAGCCCTCAGTTGTAGCTGGTTTTCTCTTAGAGGATAGGAAGCCAGGCGTTTACGTGCAGGCCGGAGAGCCAGGGAAGACATTAGCTGCAGCTGGAGTCTGAAGGCAGCTGGAGGCAGAATCCCCATCCCTGTAACAGAACACAACCTGCTTCCCTCAGGGATTACTGCCCTATATGTTAACTCAGCTTAACTGATGTTTGTCACAGTTAACACTGATGTTTGTCCAAGCATGTCCTAGCCAAGCTGAAAGGTGAGATTAACCATGACACATACTACCTCTCTTAGTTTCGTTCCTACGGCTGTGAGAAAATTCACAAAAAGCAATTTAGGGAGGAGAAGGCTTGTTTGACTCACAAGCCAGGCTGTAGTCCATCATTTTAGCCAAGGAAGGTAGTCAGGCAGCCATGTCATGCCTGAAGTCAAGAACAGAGAGAAGAGAAATGGTCTACCTATCTATCTATCCATCTATCTATCTATCTATCCATCTATCTATCTATCTATCTATCTATCTATCTATCCATCTATTTATCTATTATGTATCTATGTGTTATATATCTATGTATGTATCTATCTATGTATCTATATACCTATGTATGTATGTATCTATCTATCTATGTACCTATCTATCTATGAATTGATGTATCTATGTATATATCTATCTATCTATTATGTATCTATGTATTATGTATGTATGTATGTATGTATGTATGTATGTATCTATCTATCTATCTATCTATCTATCTTGCCTGCTAGCTTTCTTCACTCGTACATAATTCAGGATCCAGACTAGGGAATGGTGCTACCCACAATGGGCTGGATCCTCCTACAGCAATTAACAAGCCAGACACTCCCCCCCCCATAAGACATACCTACAGACCAACCTGAACTAGAAATTTTTAAATTATCATTCTCTTCCCAGGTGATTCAACTAGCTGGCACACCACCTTAGGAAACAGTCCCACCATCTAACTTAAGTCTTATCTGTTATTCACAGGTACCTAATCCAGGATGCTGGGGATTAAGTTTGCTTCCTTACATAGCCCTTGCTGGATGGCCAACTTAGCATCAAGTTCTAGTCATTATCTTCCTACCCATTTCTAACCCATCTGCACTGCTCTGGCCCTGATCCAGAGATAGGCAAAGCTTCTGTCTGGGAGCAGTAACTCCAAGGGGACATTATAGAAAGCAGGGGGTTGGAGGTACTGGTCACATGATGATGGTCTGAGTGCTACCAGCATTTGATGAGCAGAGGCCAAGGATGCTGACCACTCAATTAATCTAACTACTCTCTTCCATGATGTGTCCATGGATAGATCTTCGACGGTGAAACCCCTGTTTGTATTTAAGCTTAGAACCTATTTTTGTTTGATACTTTATGTAATTTTTAGAATACACTGTCATAGACCAACGTATACAATGTATACATATATCCAGGTTCATATGTCTCTTTCTCAACACTGAATGTAATTCTCCTTAAAAAAGACCTCTGGTCTGAAGTTCACATCCCACCACTGAACTTCCCTCCATTCCTAACTCTAACTCACCTATTCCATTGCTTTGACCACAACTCCCGCCTACCTGTGTTGTTGCCATAACGGATCCACCCCAGCCATTCATCTCGAACCCCTCTCCACAGAGCCAGCCTTCTTATTGACTCCTATCCCCAGTGGGAAGTCCTTCTTATTCTCTGATCAATCAATAAATCAAGACTTTGAGCCCAAAACTATTGTGTACAGACAAACTCAGTTCTCACTTTTCCTGACCATGCTGCTCAAGAGATAGAAAGCACCTATCTGGACAGTGACAAAATTGTTCTGAAGATTGTCTTGTGTGCTACCTGCCTACTCAGAGAAAGTATTGGGAGCCCAAGTCTAGGTTCTTTCTTTGCTGGCATTCCAGCTCCCATGAGTCACCCAAGCTAGTGCTATAGAGCCGTGCTGTTTCATAGGGTGTCTCAGTTAGGGTTTTACTGCTGTGAACAGACACCATGACCAAGGCAAGTCTGATAAAGGACAACATTTCATTGGGGCTGGCTTACTGGCTCAGAGCTTCAGTCCAGTATCATCAAGGCAGGAGCATGGCAGCATCCAGGCAGATGTGGGGCTGGGGAAGCTGAGAGTCCACCTCTTGTTCTGAAGGCAAACAGAAGACTGGCTCCCATATGGTTAGGAGAAGGGTCTTATTGCCCACCTCCACAGTGACACACTTCTTCCAACAAGACCAGACCTCCAAATAGTGCCACTCCCTGGGCCAAGTATATTCAAACCACCACATAGGGATTCCCCAAAGCCTGCTTCTTACAGGCTCTAAATCCACAGACCAATCTTCTATTTAAATATTCAGAGAGAAGACTTGGGAGATGATACTACAAATAAAGTATTTGCCATACAAGCACGAGGTCCAGAATTCACTATGTCCCGGGGGATGGGCCTTTGATAGTTAGAGCCCAGCCCTGGTTCCAACCTCCTACCGGGTAAGGATTCACTGCACACTTAGGCTGCCAGTGCCACTGCTGTGTCCTCAGTATAAAGGACTGAAATCTCCCTGAGCATTGTAATGTCTCTCTTTTGAATTTAGAATACTATTCTAAGGCTCTATCAGTCAAGTACCACTCTCTGAGGCTTTGTATCCTCACCTGCCACAGATGAGTCTTGAAAACTCACCTGAGTTAGATCCTAGGACTCATGTAATGCTGTGACACATACTTTCATCCCAACATGAGGGAGGCGGAGACAGAAAGATCCCTGCAGCTGACTGGCCAGCCCTTCCTGTCTAGTTGGTGACTTATAGACCAATAAGAGATACCCTATCACAAAGTATATATCCAAAGGATGGCAAAAGATGATGCCCAGGGTTGTCCTCTGGCCTCTACTCACACATTCACATACATGTATACATGTGTGCATTCATACACACATGAACAGACACAGGTAAGTAGGTAACTATAAAAGAATTTAGAGTAGTATGTAGAAAGGTGAGGGTGTGGCAGACTAGAGGAAGAGAGGAGAGGGCACCTCTTAGGGGAAACTGAGCCACAGCCCTTCTGCAGAGACACTGCTTAGATACAGTCTCTAAACATGAGGGCAGCACTGTAAGCCCATCGGTTGACCTGCTCTGCTACCAGAGTGCTGGTTCCATGAAAATATGGCTGGCAGAGCCCCTAGAGAATGGTACTGACTCTGAAAAACATCAAAAAAAGGAAATGAGTCATTTGAAGACTCTGAGGTAGGGAAAGGTCATGTGCATTGTAGCCGAATACTTGGGTTGAGGTCAGGGCAGTGGTGGCAGCTCCCTCACACTCAGTCAGGCAAGACAGAGTTTTGCTCACCATAACCTCAACACCCTGTGAGCAGAAGATCTTTTGCAACCTTTGCTCCACTTCCTGCATCTGCTGGGTTGAGGCTGCAGGTGGCCAAGTGGGGCTTGGGATTCTACGCCCAGAGACCGAGGAACCAGCCCTCACCCACCTTGCATGTACAAGTTTGAGGGACGTTCATGACCCACCAGGGCCTCAAGCATCTGGAATGTCATCCGGGACCTACCAAGAGAATGTTATGGTCCAGAAATATAAGTTTGATCCAGGCGTGTTCACAGCTAGACTCAGGACAGAGCCGGTTCTCCAAACATGTGATTGGTGGCTTTCTCCACAGCCCTGGAAGAATAGGAAGTTGCCGGGTGTGAGGTTTTTTAGACAGGAAGACCAGACCCAGACTGCTGCAGCTCAGAGAATTTTTACTGACTTCCCTTCTGTGAAGCCTCTGACACGTACATGCATTCCATATCTAGAATGTTCTTTCTCCACAAATCTCTTTCGTGGCTCTTGCCAAAGGCCTCCTTCTCTCTGCAAGAGATCATTGCCACACATTTCTTGTGAAAAGCAGAAGCTGTTGCTGAGAACTCGCCTGGCTTTTCCCTCCAAATATATACACCATCCACCCTCATTTCCTCCATTACAAAGGATGCTAACCTAGTCCTTGCTTCAGAGAGCCAACCCTTCTCCGCGTTCCTAGACTCTCCTCTGCCTATCCCAATCATTTCAGTCTTGCCTGTCTCTCTAGGGTCATTCTTGATAGACATGATCATTCCCAACAACATGTCATCTTCAAAACACCACTTTAGACAATGATACATCTTCTAGAATTGCTGATGAGTGATGGAGTTTTCCTGAGGAGATGTAACATCTACCCACCCAAGATAGGAAGCCCCTGGCAGATCAAAGGATAAATACCACCAAAGTCCACCTTGATGAACCAATGAATTTTATTGAGATTACTTACAGGATCATGGGCAAGGAGTTACTTACAAGAGCAGAAATGACTCAAACACAACACCAAAGCCCACCCTGGCATGAATGAAGACACCTCGCAATGCTGGGAACCTGGAGCACACTGAACAGCCTGCAGGCAGGTTGGAGGGTATCCTTTCCAGGTGGCTCAGCTGAGCCTCTTCCAAGCAGCCTGACTGGTTTCTACTACTTCCGGGCTGCCAGACTGGTCTTGGAGTTTCTTTGCAGGTTGGCTTTCCTGAGAGAAATTCTCAACAGTTTCTACAGTTTACCACAGAGGAGCCTAGTGAGCCTGTCAGCTTCAGGGACTTCCTGAAACTGTGTTGAATTGCTTGCTTTCTGTCTTGAAGGGCTTCCTGAAGGATACAATGTATCAATCTAGGAGAAAACTTCCACATAATAGTGGCTAAAACCCAACACTGCTAACAAGTGCTAGCAAAGATGGAGGACAACAGGGACTTTCATTCTTTGCTGGTGGGAATGCAAGATTATACAGCCACTTTAGGAGATAGCACGGTAGTTTCCTCTGCAACTGACTGTATCATACCATGTGATCTTTCAAGTGTGCTCGAATATTCAACCAGGTGAGCTAAAGAGCACTTGGATAAGAGCATTCACTGCTCTTGCAGAGGACCTGGCTTGAGTTCCTAGAACCCACATGGTGGCTCACAACCCTCCCTAACCACAGTTCTAGGGAATCTGATGCTCTCTTCTGATTTCTCTTGTTATTGCATACAGGTGGTGCACATGCATGCATGCAGGCAAAATACTCACATCTATAAAATAAAGCGAACAAACCTAAAAACAATTTAAGCAGATGTTTTAAACTTTAAAGTCCATTTTTTTCTCTTTCAAGGATCAAAGTTTTGGTGCATCTATTTTGGTGCATCTAACAAGACTCCACCCGACCTAAGGTCATTGGGATTTTCATTGATATTACCTAGGAGGACTCTTTAAGGTTTGTGCTTTATATTAAAGTCTAGGGCCTACTTTTGAGTTAGCTTTGGTGAAAAGTGTAAAGTCTAGATCTAGCTTCACCTTGTTGCTTGTATCAAACTGTTTTCTGCTACTGTACCAAATATCCAAGGTAATCAATATAACAAGAGAAAAGGCTTGTTTAGGCTTGGGGGTGGTGTTTAGAGTTTGGTCCCATGATTAAGCATCTCTATTGTTCTTGAGTGACCATAGTAAAGCAATAAAATCAAGGCAAGGAGCACAAGGAAGTTAAAGGGAGACAAGAAAAGACTCCCACAATCCCCTTCAAGAACACACTAATGGCCGGAGGTCTCCCAGCAGGCTCTGCTTCTTAAAGGCTACATAGTTTTCCAGGAGAACCACCGTGAGAGCAATTCTTTAACCCATGCACCCTGGGATACATCATTTAGCCTGGAATGCTGTTGGTTGGAAAGATTGTCTTCCATGTAGAGAGCTGTCTGCCACTGTGTCAAAGACCACGTGACTGCGCTTGTGTGGCACTTTGACTAGGCTTCCCATGTAATTGATCTACTTGACCTAAAAGTGAGGTTGAATGCTCAAATACAATTCATCATATTAACATTTTGAATTTGGGGGCATTTTGTTTTTAATGATTAGGACAATGATAACTTTTCCGCAAGGGCATAAATAGAAATTTTAACAATCCCGTGTGTGTGTGTGTGTGTGTGTGTGTTTGTATGTGTACCCCATTATACTTTATTCCTGCAACCTCATTCCTCCCTAGTCACCCCTCACCCTCTTACTGTTCCTTCTTTCTCCCAAGTACAGCACCCTGGATTCTACTTTCATGACTTGAATATCTGATACCCTCTCTGGTTCTCCCTCCCCCTCTTGAGCCTCACCCTCTACTTTCACGTCTTCTGTCTACTCTCGTTGCCTATATGTAAATTAGCACAAATATTTAAGTCTACATTTCACATATGACAGAAACAGACCAATAATATTGGTCTGCGTTTGCTTTACTTTGTTAAACATAGTGATCTCCAACCCACACATTTTCGGCAATATTTCTTTAAAAAAAGAAGATTTATGTGAGTACACTGTAGCTGTCTTCAGACACACCAGAAGAGGGCATCAGATCCCATTACAGATGGTTGGGAGCCACCATGTGGTTGCTGGGATTTGAACTCAGGACCTCTGGAAGAGCAGCCAGTGCTCTTAACCACTGAGCCATCTCTGCAGCACCAATATTTCTATTTTTAATGTGTGTATTTATATAAAAAGGGGCACACAGAACACAGTTTTGTATCATCCTTACCCCACTAGCCGGTGCTATTCCTACAACTTCTTTGAAACTGTGGCTGAAAATATTTCAGTACTGAACGTCTTTTGTAGAGAACCAGGATCCCAGATAAAAGCCTTTCAAATTCCTGGAAGGAATTCAGCCAGGGTGACAGGAGAGGCAGAGACCAAGGGGCTCAATAATTGTCAGTCCTGGTGGATGAAAATGTTCTCTCAAATGGAGTGTGGTGGCTCTATCAGCATTCCTGCTTGTGATGGGTGAGGCAGGGGGATCAAGTTTCAGGCCGGCTGGATACACAAAGAGATCTTGTCTTTTAGGGGGGCACGTTTTTTATGGGGGAAAAAATCCCTTTACAAAAACTGTGAACTACCCTCCCCTTCTCTTCCCTCAGAGATCTGAAAGTGAGATTTCCAACTCACAATTGGCCTTGCCACACCTCCTCTTATAGACTTCCGTTGGCGTTTCTACCTTGTCAACGTTCATATTTTGACAGTGCATACACTACTGAAAGCTCCTTTATATTCCATTTTGGAAGACAAAGGATGTCAGTACCTAAGTAGCTAGGGAAGGGTTGTTTCTCCTTACTCTAAAATAGTTTGGTCTTGAGGAAGGGTACTGAGGAATATTAAGCAAAGACCCAAGAAGAAGCAAGCAATGAGTTATGGTATTTGTAATGTTGCTTGTATCCTGAGTGGAAAGTTATAATCAGAGGAGCTTAAAAAACAAGTAAGCACAGGACGAGAAAGAGGAGGGAGAGAAGAGGGGGTGAGGAGGGGTAGGGGGAAGATCTGGAGAGGGAGGGAGAACGAAATTGATTGGACCAGGGGCCTAGACCATAATTGGCAAACGTTCACTCAGACCCCAGCTGCCTCTTTCTTTGTATTTTGAGTCAGGGTATCCCTATAATGCCCAGGCTGGTTTTAATTTTGCTCTGTATCCCAGATAGGCATTGAATTCGAGATCATCCTGCCTTGGCATTCCTGGAAGATCATTCCTGGAAGAAGGGAATGAATACACACCAGCATCACCAGGCCTAGCATCCAACGCATTCCTATCCAGTCCGTTCTAGGAATCAGGCACTAGTCCCCGGAGGAGGCCGCGATAAACAACCCCCCCCCCAATCCATTATCTCTGCCTCCCAGGACTGTACTTGAAGTAGGTGGGGTTGAAACGGGGTGAAAACGCCCATTTGTCGCCTGCGCCCGGGCTCGCTCCGCCCCGGGTCCCGCCTCCTGCCTCGTTCTCAGTTCGCCGTGGGCTCCAGGGCTGGGAACTCTTGGCCTCCGGCGCCTGCATGGTCTAGCCCCGGAACAGGGAAAACCTTGCGGCGAGCCGGAACTCTGCGGGTCGCGGAGCACCGGCCACCACCACGCCGTCCCTCCCGCTTTCGGCCTGGGTCGGGTCCCGCCTGCCTCCACTGCTCGCCAGCCGTGTGCAGCTGCGCCTGGTGCTCAGAGCAGCTCGGAGGTGGCCCCGGACATACCAGAGGGGGACCCTTGTTCAGGTACTGTATGGGGACCGCGGGAACGTGAGTGGGTGCCGCTGGCGTCGTGGACAGTAGGGCAAGGCCATCTCCCCACTGCCAGTTCCCGGAATCCCCTTTTCATTTCTCCTCTTTGGGACTCCGCCTCTTCCTGCCTTTCTTTCCTGGAGGTTCTGGGGACTCTAGCTCCTGCGACCCGCGCGCCCCACGGGCTACGTCTGGAGGACCTCCGTAACCCCTGCGTGGGCGCCTTCCTTTCATCGCTGCTGTGATGAACTTTGGGTTTTTGTTGGCTCCCTGTCTGCTTTCACCACACCCGCATCGCCTCACCGAGGATGTATGAAACACCTCACTAGCCACTGCCAGATTCTAGAGGGTCGACATTCCTCAGGATTCATTTTGCCTGCCAAGCTATGGGTACTCCAGCCTATGGGTACTGTTCTGTGTCCTGACACATACACACAGACTCCAGCACACACAAGTTCACACACTCTACACACACACACACACACACACACACACACACACACACACACACACAGACTGCGCGCCCTGAAACATAAGTACCAGGATCATTTGTCCATGCGCCTTACGGGGGCACTGAAGTGGTAGTAAGGCACGGGGTTTATTGGTAGCTTGCGTTTCTATTCCAAGCAAGACTATAGTTGCCTGCCGTAAACCGTTGGCCCCATCGACCCATGTATTTAGTTAACATGGCTTTATTGGAAAACTTTGACAACCTAGGAACTTCTATATTCTAACATTTGTTTAATGTCCCAGTTTTGTTTAACAAGAGATCTTAGGAAATAGCCTAAGTATCATTTAGGAAAAGTGCCGAGATTGGAACCAGAGACTGAGTCTGCCCCACTGTCCTCTGTCCCTTGCCTGTCAGTCTTTCTGTGCAGCCTTGGGACAGTAATGAGATGGGGTCTGGTAACATAGGTCACACCAAATATGGCTTCATCCAATTCCCCAACACACTCTAGCAATTTGGGCATCTCTAATGAGGTTCATCAGTCTGGCTCAGGAAGTGGCTGCTGTTCGAAAGTGTTTTTTCAATTTTAAGTCACAAAAAGAAAAACCCGGATGTGACTCTTTATTCTAAAGTCCCCCCCCCCAGCCCCCTACCTGTATTTATTTAAACATTAAAAGGGAGCTGAGGTGTAAGTTTGCAATAGAGCTCTTTCCTTGTATTCTTGAAGACCCTGGCTTGGATTCTCAGGGCTGCAAATTTTAATTAATTAGCTAATGTTAAGTAAAAGACCTCTCTGAGGTTTGAGTTGATTTGAGTTACTCAACAACGTGCCTGAAACAAATCTAGGAAGACCGCAGCCGAAGAGGTTCTGTTTTAGAAGTGAAACTATTTGTTGTTGTTGGGGGGGGAGGCACTGAAACCATATCAGATAAATGATAACACTCAACTGTGCAGCCCCGTCCCCAGACCAGATGGAAATCACGCAGGCCTATGTCTACGTGTAACCTGGAATCTCACTTAAAAGTCAAGAGACTAAGGCAAAAGGATTGTGTTAGAGGCACGTGTAAGCCGCTTGGTGAGATCGTATCTCAAAACAAAGAAAAAGAAAAAAGTTAGACCACTCTCAGATTCCCCAGTGAATATTCTATTACTCCTACCTGTCCACACAAAGCCTCAATGGACTCATTTTCCTGTTACATCTCTAGACAATCACACTGTTGAAGTCAGTGAAACAAAAGCATCCTCCGATTGCTGGCCTTCATACTTTATCTAACGTGTCCCCCAAATCAAACTGTACTGATTTTTAAGAAGTGCTTTTAAGCGTGTAACCTAGTGAGAAGACCTGTCCACGCTGCCACGCCTGGTTCTTGAAATGTCAAAAGTGTGTTCTATCATTCGTGAAATCGGAGAGAGGTGCGTGCTGGCACAGGGTCTGTGTTTCGTCCGCCTTTCTTACGTAGACCTGTCATGACTGCAGGCTGAGCCACGGTTCATACTGACCCTGCATGGCCTGTTTTTATGCCCTTATCCCTCACACAAAACAGGGTATGGCGATTTGAGTGAGAGAGACTAACACTGGATTGTATAGTTCACACTTACTTCCCAGTGGATGAGCTGTCAGAGATGGAGCTATGGTCTTGTTAGAGGACTTGTGTCACTGAGGTTGGGCTTTGAGGTTTCAAAAGCCCACTCCAGGTCTAGAGTCTGTACTCTGCCTGTGGGTCAGGATGTAGCTTTAGAATTCTGCTCTAGCACCCGCCTGTCTGCCGCCATGTTCCCCGCCACGGTGGTAATGGACTGAACCTCTGAAACTGTAATCAAGACCCCAATTAAATGTTTCCTTTATAGAGGAGTTGTCTTGGCTGTGACGTCTCTCCACAACAAGAGAACAGTGACTAAGACGTGGTGTGAGAGCTGGTTGCGTTGTGTGGGGTATTCTAAGTAATATGGTGGCGATTTACTTTATGTGAGAGGACGTATGTTCTGTGCAGATACCATAGCACTTCAACAAAGGACTTGAGGACCCTTGATTCCGGGGTAAGGCTCCTGGCACCAACTCTCAAGGGAAATTCAAAGACCACTGTCCAGTTCCTTGAGGTATCTTTAAAGTTTGGTGGGGGGGCTTTGTGAGTAAGGAGCCTTGGTTCTGAAAATGAGAGGACCGGAGTTCGAATCCCCAGCTGCCCCATACAAGCCATAGCTCTGCATACCTTTAACCCCGGCCCTGGACGGCGAAAACAGGCTGATCCCAGCAGCCCTCTGGCTAGCCAGCCTAACCTTAACAGTAAGCTTCGGGTTCAGCCAGAGACCCTGTCTCAGAACAGGTGGGGAGGCATCGAGGAAAGACTGCTGACTTTTAACTATGTCTGGCCTTAGCTTACATGTGCATAGGAACACACACCCAACCCACACACATGCACATGAAGAATGAAACTAGAAATTCAGGAATTCTCAAAGAATTAAGCCTTTAATCTCTGGACTGAGGTGGTACCTGAGAAAAAGAGATTTGTGTAAGTTCAAGGCCAGTCTGTTATCCATGGCCAGCCCCAAGTTATCCCATGCCATTCGGGGCTACCTGACAAGAGGCCACCTCCAAAGAAACAAACGACCAAAAAAGAATTAAGCTAATGCATGCAGTTGGGGGGGAGGGGAAGGAATGGCAAGTATTTCCTTCTGAGAGGGGGTTGGCTGGTGTAAGAACAGCTCGGAAGGCAGAGAAAAGGGGTGTATACACGGAAGGATAAGGACTTGGGGTGCAAATGGGGTGCAGGAAGGGGTGGAAATCATTGGAAAGTGTTTGTTTTGTTTTCCGTTTTTTTCTGGAGCCAACAGGAAGATGCACACATTAGTCAGCCTAGAAGGCTATCTACAGACTGGATAGCCTTAAACCTTGCTTTGCCTTAGCTTTCGTTTGTTCATTTTCATTTTTAACTGAGATTTTTTTTTTTGATTTATTTACTATATATGAGTACTATAGCTGTCTTCAGACACACCAGAAGAGGGCATCAGATCCCATTACAGATGGTTGAGAGCCACCGTGTGCTTGGTGGGAATTGAACTCAGGACCTCTGGAGGAGCAGTCAGTGCTCTTAACCAGCCCTAATTCTGAGATTCTTTCAAAGTGCCTTTTAAAATTTAACTGTGCTCCAAGCATTAGAAACTGTTCCACAGGTCCACAGACGTCTTGAACATTTTTTTTATAGTCATCAGGAAAGAAGTAAATGTCCAAGCATGACCTTTTTCTCAGAGGAGCAGTGTGCCGTTGTGTGAGCAGAGGCTCCAAGTATCTGCCACGCTGGGGAGCAACCGAAGACAAATGGTTGACTTCGCTTGCCTTTCCCCACAGGCAGTGAGCGGCGTACCAGACACCAAAGTCTCTGTGGAGAAAGCAGACCCGGGGTTTGGCACAGCTGTGCAGAATCCTCTGAGTTATAGGAAAAGAGGTTTAAGATGTTGATGACCTACAGTTGAGCAGCAGCAATGGAGGCCATCCAAGTACAGCTTTGTGGAGGGGGAGCCGATAGAAAGACAGGAGGCTCTCACGGAGTCTTTAAGATAAAAAAGCCGGCCTGTCTCTTTTGCCTAGCGTGCATGAGGTCTCCTAGGTTTGATCCAATATACCTGTGTTAAAGAGTGGGAGATGATGACGAGATAAATATATTTAGTTTTTTAAAATTTACATATATTTTATTTATGTGGGAGTGTTTTGCCTATGTGTGTGTGTATGTGTTTGTGTGAATGTATGTGTGTGTGTGAGTGTGTGTGTATGTGTGTGAGTGTATGTGTGTGAGTGTGTGTGTATGTGTGTGAGTGTATGTGTGAGTGTGTATGTGTATGTGTGTGAGTGTATGTGTGTGTGTGAGTGTGTATGTGTATGTGTGTGAGTGTGTGTGTGTGAGTGTGTGTGTGTGTTGTGTTGTGTACATGACTAGTGTCCATAGTAGCCAGAAAAGGCCATTAGAGCCCCTAGAACTGGAGCTACAGATGGTTGCGAGCCACTATGTGGGTGCTGGGAATAGAACCTGGGTCCTCTGCAAGAACAATGAGGCCTCTCCACCGCTGAGCCATCTCTTCGGCCACAAATAAAAATATTTTAATAGCAGAAAGGCTTGCTATAAAACCCAAAGGAAAGTAGCGGAAAGACACAAATTAAATTAGTTAGAAGAGTTCCCTAAGAGGCAGACAAACTATAACCAAGTGTTTAGGATAGTTGGAAATTTTTGTACAGCAAAAGCCCCAAGTGCACAGAAAATGCACAAAGGCACACCAAAACACAAGAAATATCACTGAGGTGAAAAAGGCAGGGGAGTGGGGGGCAGGGCTGGTGGCCTTTATATATATATATATATATATATATATATATATATATATATATATATATATACACACACACACACATATATATATACAAACATACACACACGCCCAGCCATAAGAATAGCATGAATGCTCAACCTCAAGAGATTGTGAATGATTTCAACAGAATAAGCAGGAAAAAGGTCTTGGGAAGTTTCTAGGAAGAAAAAGTTAAGATAAACAAGCAAATAAGCAAAACCCAACAATAATAACAACAAAAACCAAGCTGACCAGACTTTGCTGGAGTCAGTCAGTGATTCTGAGCTTTGTCTGCCCGGCGTGCCATTCAAGTTGAAAGTTGGTGGTCAGATTTCTCATATATGAAAGGCCAGGGATGAGGGTTGCGGTGGAGGGGACAACTAGAAAATAAAATCCAAGAAAAAGACAATTATCATAAACAAGGTTAGAATCAAAGCTTAGGCAGCTTTGTCTGGATGGGGAATAGATTTATTGGCTTGGGAACTTAGGGTCTTAGAAGCCGGAAGAGGACTTTGTAGGACCAAGGATCAGGGAAGCTTTTGTAACCAAGCATGGGAGAAGGAGGGTGCAGGATCAGGTCTGGAAACTGACACAAACCAAGGTGGTCCTCAGTCAAAATGTTCAGGGCAGAAAGCAAAAATCCGGGCTGGGGAGATGGCTCAGTGGGTAAAGAGCTTGCCACACAAGCAGGAGGTCATGTGTTCAGTCCCTTAGGACACCCCCGTTAAAAGGCTGGGCAGGGGTAACACATGT
Organism: Micromys minutus; assembly: GCF_963924665.1. Taxonomy (NCBI): domain Eukaryota; kingdom Metazoa; phylum Chordata; class Mammalia; order Rodentia; family Muridae; genus Micromys; species Micromys minutus. The sequence continues at coordinate 5,383,245 of NC_137976.1, read as the reverse complement.
CTGTAATCCCAGCTCTGGAATAAATGATGCAGGAGGATCCCTGGGTCCTGCCGGACAGCCGGTGCAGGCTATGGGTTCCAAGTTCAGTAAGATACGCTGCCTCAAAAACTAAGGTGGGGCCGCCCGTGGGCCTTGAAGCTCAAGGGCCCGCCATGCCTGTGAAATGTGTTGGTCTCTTTAAATGAAATTTCTTGTCGCTTTGTTACAAACAAAGTGAAGGGTGAAGGATAAAGACGCCTAACATTGACCTCTGGCCTCCATGTGCCTGCACACACAAACCTGAACACACAAACTCACAAACCAGAACAACAACAACAAAAACCTGCAACAACACATACAAAAAAAAAAAGTAAAAAGAAAAGAAAAAGGGAAAGAGGTGAAAACCAGTCACTCTGGTATTTCTCAAACCTTAGAAGGTGTTATTAGACTCCTGAAAATGGTTTGTTCCAGAAGATTAAGTTACTGTCTTAATAATATCTGGATCTGGGGTAGCAACTTAACGTCTGATGGGAAAAATCTTCCAGGTTTGGAGGAGAATGCTTGGTCTCTTTGTGACCATTTTAGTGTCCGTTTTGATATGTTCCTTGTCAAAAGATGCCAAGAGAATCCTGGGGGCTGGGCAGTGCTGGTCCTTGCAGGTGCAAAGTGAGAGGCAGACCCCTGGCATTCCTGAACTGACTTGCTAGGCTTCTACTCCCATTTGTTTCCTCATTCCCTTTTCTAAGGACCCGCCCATCCTGTAGCAGACTGTCTGAGGTTAAGTGTCTGTAAACCTCTGTTCCAATACACGAGTACCTGGGGGGTGGGGGGCACTGTACTTACAAACTTGTTCCAACTAGACCCGAACTCCAGCCAGTTTCCCATTATAAAAGAACCAGTGCTCCCAGTACAATGCAGGGCTGAAGCACCCAATCCTGACCTCCTGGCACTTGCACCAGAAGGGCTTTAGAGGCACAGTGAGATTCTGCTGGTGTGACCTAGTTGGTACCCAACCATGGAGCCACAGCATTCATGAGCCCTGGTTAGCCCATCTTGCTGGGGGAAAAGAAAGCAGCTCAAATATGAGCTGGTGCTTTGAGCCCAGGATGTGCCACCGTCCCATCAGAGGGTGCTACCAAGCTGGAGTCAAAAGATGACTTGCAAATTTTGAGACAAAAAAAAATGTGAAAGTAAGTCCTTCAATATACAAGGCCCTGAGATTGAGAGGGCCTGCCTGAGTCTAGAGACAACAGGAGCTCTGTTTTAAGAAGACAACCGTTTGGGGGCAGGGAGACTTTTAAGGGTCTCTGTTAAGAATTCAGGCAGGATTCCAAAACTGGAAACTAGACTCAGTAAACAGGAATTTACTTAGAGGACATTTTGTATGCAATGGAGTCTCATTCTGCCTGGAACAAAGCAAGGGGAGGAGAGATTCTCGTCCCAGAGGAGAAGAATGGGGTGTGTGTGTGTGGGTCCATGTTCCCACTACTGAAGAAAGTGAGTCTTGCTACAAATACGTCATGAAAACTGTGCTCTCTCGTTATCAGAAGAGAAGCAGAGGCCCAGGGGTTCTGGTCAGGTCTACAGGTGTGGGGATGTGAGTGAGTTATCTCAGATGTGACTAAGCGGGTAAACCTGTACCAGACAGGTTTCCAGCAGGAGCTGTGGCAGGAACTGACAACTCTCGTCACGAAGCTATCCCAGAAGATATCTTCAGGAAAGTGCGGTTATAAGCCAAGTTGTGGAGAAGGTGATTGGTTATCTCTGCGGAAAGAATGGGAGTTTTAACCTGGAATCTCCCGAATGACCCTAGAAGATTCCATGGATGAGACCTGCAGTCAAAGGGAATTTTTGAGTGAAGTAGTTTATAGCCTAAGCTGAGTCAGCCATTTCCTGGTCCTTTTTTTTTTTTTTTTAATTTCCGTCTCAGGTTTTATTTATGGGTGGGGTGGGGGCAAAGAATCTCTCTTTGACCTTGAAAACTTCAGTCAGAGAGAAGAAATAAGACTGGCTGAAGCTCTGAGGCCTCATCTCACTTGGGCATGGGGAATACTTTCTAAACCGAAAACCCCAGAAGCTGAGAGAATGGTCCTTCCTGTGACAACCTCTGGGGTTGGTTCCAGAGTCTCTCCGGATATCAGACTCCGAGGATGCTCAGCCTCCTTGGATATGATGTCTTCCTGTCTGCGTAGAACGTGTCCTCCCTGAGCGAGGTGGCATAGCAGGGAGGTGATCCCTAGCATCACACGGAGTGGGTAAGCGAGAGATCACTCCAAATTCAAAGCCAGCCTGATCTACATGGCAAGATCTTGTCTCAGAAGACGAAAAATCGGAACTGTAAAGATCGGGGCTGGCATATGTCTGGAGCGGTTTGGGTTGCATCCCCAGCACCACATCAAACCAGATTCCAGGGCAGACTCCTTTACAAAGTAGAGGGAGAGGACAAAAACTTCAAGGTCATTCTCTGTTATAGAGCAAGTTCAAGGCCAGAGAAGAACATAGAAAATGCTATTCCGAAGAAAACAAGAATTGTTGCCTAGTTTATTGTCTGGTTGTATATTTAAATCATGTCCAAATTGCATACAATTCCTAGTGTAATAAAAATGATATGAAAACAGGTACATTGTGTCATTTAGGAACTAATGAACATGGAAACAATCACCCATAAAAATTCAATACGGGTACAATTCTCTTGTTTTTTTATACAAAAACCTGTACAACGCTGGTCTAATACACTAATGCAGAATCCCCAGATTAGGAGAGACAATTGTACCTTTCCATATAGAAGAGTAAAACTCAGAAACTTTCAAGTGGTTTACACACACACACACACACACACACACGCACGCACGCGCGCACACACACACCAGCACAACTAATCAATCAAAAGGCAGGCAGAGAACTCACAAGAAAAAAAAATGATTTTTATATCAGGAAGGGCCAGGTTCCCTCATACTTAAAAAGGGGGAAAGAAGGAACTATAGGACTGGACAATGTAGTTGACAGAAAAAGAATCCTACAGTTCCAAATCTGGCACCCAAGGTCCTTGGTGATATCATTGGGGCTCTAACAGTCTTGAATAGCCTTGCCTCACCAGGTCTGCTGTGATGCAGATGCCCTTCCCTCTGGACCAGCCCCAACTTACCACCTGCAGCTTTCCTTGGTGAACCTCTTCCATTTTGACATCTCTGATAACCTAGGGTCTCCACTGCAATGTGGGTTTTACCTGCATGTCCTTACACACAACCTAAACAGGAGCTTCATGCAAGAAACACATGCTACACCTTCCCAGGAACCTTCTGAAACGTTGGTGTAAGACTCTCCTAATCCACTCGCTCTTGTGTCTTGCATTCCTGCAAAGCCAGCACCACACAGAACACCAAGACTCTGCTGTCAGTTTGAGACATGACCTGGTCGCCCTGCAGCGCAGCTGCTGTCCTGGCAGAGGTTTTCCAGTGGGGGAAGAGAGTACCTTTGTCTCCTGCCTCTAAGGTTGCCTTTTTCTCATATGAAATGTGTTGTTCACCTGAAGCTCTCAGTGGGCGGCATCTTACCTACAAGATGACTCCTTACCATCCTAGTGCCAAGTCCCTGGTTTCTCTTCAGTATGCCAACATCTGTAACAGTTACCACTGCTTCAGCCACAACCGCCTTGCCCGCAAGCACTCCCTTCCTTGCAAGACTGCATGTTCCTGTATTTCCTTCTACCTCATTGTCCTCACCATAGACACGGATAAGGTTGTGAGCAGTAGCTGTGATATCTGGCACCCCATCTTTAATTAAGACATCCTTCCCCGTACAAACGAATCCACTACCCCGCCCCCCTCCCCAGCCTGCTCAGATTCTCAGGACTCAGGCAGATTCTCTGCCCGATGATAGCACAAATGACCTTCAGCCAACTTCCCAACAGAGTTCTTGTTCCTCTCTGAAGCTGTAGAGGACAGTCTTTACTGATTGTATGTCAGAACATTTGGGTCTTTAAAGCTTAAAGCACTTTCTAGGCACTTGCAGGCTTCTACCACCAACAGCTCCAAAATCGTCCACATACCATGGGAAAACCATTCTGAAGGCTTAGGAACCACAAGGTCAAGTTTGTAACAGCAAAGGCAACACTTGCTGCAAGCTTTGTGTACTTGTTACGTTTTTTCCTGTTGTAACTAAATACCTGGCCAGAAGCAACTCAAAGGAGAGAGTTATCTGACTCACAGTTTGAGCAGGGCTAATCCATCCTGGTGGGAAGACATGGCCGAGTCAGCAGTGCCTACAGTAATGTCCTAAGTGGTCACATGTCGACAGAGGGAAACAAGATTGGGGCCGCGGTGTCACAAGGCGGGAGAAGTGGCAGAGGAAGCAGTAGTGGGGCTGGAGGCGGCCCCAGCTGCGGGACAAGCAGCAGCCACAGTGGTTTGTTGGATAAGTGGAAGATTGATGATAAGCCTGTAAAAATTGATAAGTGGGATGGATCAGCTGTGAAAAACTCTCTGGATGATTCTGCCAAAGAGGAACTCCTGGAGAAGTACAAGTATGTGGAGAACTTTGGTCTCATCGATAGCCGCCTCACCATCTGTACCATCTCCTGCTTCTTTGCCATAGTGGCTTTGATTTGGGATTACATGCATCCCTTTCCAGAGTCCAAGCCAGTTTTGGCTTTGTGCGTCGTGTCCTATTTTGTGATGATGGGGATTCTGACCATTTATACCTCAAATAAAGAGAAGAGCATCTTTCTCGTGGCCCTACAGGAATGGATCCTGATGATATTTGGCAGCTGTCCTCCAGCCTCAAAAGGTTTGACGACAAAGACACCCTGAAGTTGACCTTCATCGGTGGGAGGACAGAGCAGCAGCGGGAAGCCGAGTTCACCAAGTCCATTGCTAAGTTCTTTGACCACAGCGGGACATTGGTCATGAATGCATGTGAACCTGAAATATCTGGGCTCCATCACAGTCTTGCTACAGAAAGAAAAATAAAGTAGCCAATTCTAAAAGTTCTCCTTCTGCTGGATCATACAGATTTCTGGTGGGTAGGGAAGACAGGAAGCTTAAGCTTGGTTAAGTAAGAACTGCTAACGTCCACCCTGGATGGATAGAATTTCCTAGTACAGATATGCAAAGCTGTATCTTTGATGGCTAGCTGTAGCCTAGCTTAGCTGACTGGTTTTCCGTTGTTTTCCTTGAGAAGCATTTTTGTAAAAGCTAAGCCTACTTTTTCCTTTGTGCTTAATAGTACTTCACACAGTATAGCTTAGTGCCATGCAGTGTTTGCACGCTCAGTTCTTGAGAACTGCTAACCTTGCTGGGGGGAGGTAGGCAGGAAGGGGTGTTGAGTGTGCGGCCATCTTGGGCTGTGGAGAGTGGGTATTGTTAACTTGTTGCTGATTTTGTGTTGACTCTGCATCAGCAACTGTTTCCTAAAATCCAGGATACAACTTAAGTATGACAGCTTTACTTTACACACCATTTTTTTGTGGGTGTGTATGTATATATATATTTGACTTGGGGAAAATTATTTTTTAAAAAAATACAAAATAGCTTTTTAATTTGTTTAAAATAGATCTGCCTGTTACATTTTGTGCTCTTAGCCAATTAGAGAAGCCAGTAGCATTTTGAGTTTTATATTCTCTGTCTTCCACTAATATGTTTCTGTTGATTTGTTTGTGCCCTTTATTAACTGCCATTTTCTAACATTTTTTTCAATAAATGAAAGAAGATGTGAAAAAAAAAATAAGTGGTCACATGTCAAAAGAGTCATGAAGTACAACTATGTCAAAAAGCAAGAAAATTTTCTTTGGATGGAAGGCTTCTCAAATTTATCTGGCAGAAATTAATTAAGTAGACCGGGACTGTCTAGTCTACCTCTTGTCTGAAGAAAAGGGAAATACATTTGGCCAGAATGATGGTATCTGTCTGTAGTCCTCGAAATTTGGGAGGCTGAGGCAGGAGAGTCTCTCGGGTTCGAGCCAGCCTGGACTATGTAGCCCGTGTCACGGAATGGAGAGATGGCTCAGCAGCTGAGGTCTTCTGCTGTTCTCACGGAGGATTCCCCTCTCCAAACCGACGTGGGGTAGCCTGTGATTACCTGCCATCCTTTCAACTGCTTAGGTACCCACAGGCAGCAATACATACATGCACATTTCCACGTATAGACACATAGTTTATTTTTTAAAAAAGATTAAATTATTTAATAATTAAATTAACCAAATGCCTATTGCCTGTTCAAAATTTAAGCTTAAAAAAAGTCTTCTGAACTAGAGATTGATACCACAGCAGAGAGCCAAGCAAGTCCCAAGGAGCAAGGAAAGACTGAAACCAGGAATTGAGCTACTTTTTAATTTTTTTTTTTTTAAAAGACAGGGTGGCTCCTCCAGGCTGGCCTCAAACTCACTATGTAGCTGAGGATGACCTTGAACGTCTGATCCTTTCCCACCTCACTGCTTAGACGACAGATGTGCACACTAAGCTCATGCAGGTTTAACCCTAACCCTAACCAATTCAGGGCTACGGCGGGGCCGCATCTGCAGCTAAATCTGGCTAATTCTTACTCCTCTCACATTAGCATATATAGGTATATCATATACCTTACAACATAATTGCGTGCTTCTGAGTTTTGACCACCTAAACATTGATCTCTTTCAGGTGTGAAAGCAGAAAAGGGGCTTAAAAACGGAGCAGGATGCTTTCCAAGCGCAACGTGTCTGCCATTGGTTTCCTTAGCTTGTGTCTTGTGGGTAAGTGCTGCTTTTCAGGAGAAAAGCCCTCAGAGGAGAAAGCCTGTGTTCCTGCCATTACAGAGAGTCCTGGCGCAGATCTGGGAACCCAGATCAACATGGCCAGCATCAGGCATCCGTGGGTGTCTGCCCTTAATTTTAACCAGACTAATATAAACTACACTCACAGTCAGGAAACTGCCTTGTTTATAACTCATAGGGTGGTTACTCTGCATACCCTGAATGTCTCCCACGGTGAGTTTAGAAAGTGAGCCTCCTTTTATCGATCCCCACAGAAGCGAAATTGAAAATCGATCTCTAAGCTTTGATTTATGTATCTCCTTTCTTTTTAGCCCTTATCTTTTCTACTGCTGTGTTTCCTCGTGTCCCTTCCTTTCCTTCCTCTTTACTGTTCTAATTCCACAATGTCATCTCCCCGATACATGGTCCTTAGGGGATCCAGGAGTATGACAAATGCCTCGGTGTAGGTATCCACAGATAATGTGTCCCACCATGGTCACCACCTTCTATAAAATGCCAGGGACCCCACTCCCTGTAAATCACTGCACGATCAGGAGATAAATGACCCTCTTACCCGAACCTACTCTAAGGGGACGGCACTCACTAACTCCAGTCACAAACATCCTCTCTTCCTCTGCCACTCCAGTCAAATATCTGGACTTTAAGTGTATTAATTAGCAGCGTGCTTATTTATATCCTGAGAAATGTATCACATAGACAGCTGCTTCTCAACCCATCCAACCCCTGCTGTTTGTGTCAAGTCCCAGAGGCCTCACTCTACATGTGCCCCGAATGCCACCTTCGGATGGCACGTGTCGGCCATACTGTGTTGGTAGCTCATGGACGTCAGAGTCTTACTTTCAGAGGAACGTTGATAGTCTAGGCCCCGAACAGACCTCGTGACCTGTTGTGCTTCCTCCTAGTGTGCGCGAATCCACAGTCTGACGCGTCTGCTTTTGAGGGTAAGAATTGTTTTGAGCTTGTCTAAATTTGACATAATGGGTCAAAGTGTCTGGCTAGTAGGCAGGAAAGGGGGAAGTATGATTTCTCACCCCAGATATGCTGAACAGTTTGCTGGAATCCTTTCCAGGCAGAGTAGTTAAGAGTGTTTTTCATTATTTGTGTCCTAAACTATCATAGAGGGAAAACAAAAACAAAAAACCACTAGTGATCATTAGGAGGAGCTCTTAAAGACGTGGTGAAGCTTTTAATCTCACCAATAAAAGAATGAAGAGACAGAACGTGGTCCAGACAAATTCCCCTTTAATCTTTCTAATCTTCATATTGGTTTCAGGTAAAGGAAAATAAATTTCTTTTACTGAAATTCTTCTCCTTTGCATTAGCAGGGAAATAAAAGTGCAGTGGGGACTCAAGATAGGGGCGGGGGAGGGCAGGGAGGGGGAGAGAGAGTGGGGAGGGCGGGGAGGGGGAGAGAGAGTGGGGAGGGAGGGGAGTGGGAGAGAGAGTGGGGGAGAGAGGGGAGGGTGGGGGAGGAGGGAGGGAGAAAGAGAGTGGGGAAGGGAGAGGGAGGGCTGGCAGAGCAGTTTACAGGCCGGTGGAGAGAAGAGGGAGGAATGGGCATGTGAAAGAGCAGCCCTGGTTCAGAGGAAGCTTAATTATTTTGGTTCCATGAACTATAACAGTCAATGATAATTGGAGAAACCCCCTTTTCCAGTGTTTACAGAGTGCCGAGTCCCTGTTTGTTAGCGTTCCTGCCCTGACAATAAGTTGTCACTGATTAGCTGAATGACTTCATTCCTCATGTCCAGTAGATTTCCTGCACATTCCAGATGCTGGAATGCTTTCCACCAGGGCTTGCCTGAGAGATGTGTGCATCTGAGCTCCTAAGGGGAGAGCAATCCTGAGTTCCAAATCTCACCGTTTCTCCTTTTTCCCTCCGGTTCTTTCTAGAGTATCCAGATGATCCTTGCACTGTAAACCTGTCATTACGACATTTCCGGCTAATCTTATCCTGGGATTTAAAAAATAAGTCCAGTCCACCAACTAACTACACACTCTGGTACACAATCATGAGGTCAGTTGGCATGGCCTTATCTCTCTCTTTCTTACTGAATATGTTACCTTTCTTCCTGTTACATCTCAATAAACATACTTCCTGTCCTAGAATTTTTTAAGTTAGTTTATACATTTTGGAGAGTTGTGTGTGTGTGTTTGTGTGTGTGTGTACCTGTGTGTGTGTGTTTGTGTGTGTGTGTGTGTGTGTGTGTGTGTGTGTACCTGTGTGAGTGTACTGAAGCCAAAGATTGACACTGGGTGTTCCTCATTCACTTGCTGCCTTAGTTTTTGACACAGCCTCCCTCACTGGGCTTGAGACTCTAGCTAGGTTAGCTGGCCAGCGGTATCCTGCAGTCTCTCGCTCTCCAGGGCTGGGATTACAGGGGCAGGCCTCCCTGCCTTCTTCCCGTGTGGGTGCTGGAGCTCAAACTCAAGTCCACTTTACTAACTCAGTCATCTTTCAGCTCTCTGGTTTTGCTTTTTGTTCTTGGTTTTGTGGGGGTTTTGTTTTGTTGCTTTTTTTGTTTGTTTGCTTTTTGTTTTTTTTTCTTTTTCTAATTCATAAAAGACCAAAGGCAAACCAGCTATCCTTTCTTAGTTAATTTAAATTCTTCTGTAACCCAAAGCTGCTGCGGGGAAGGGAGGCAAGGTTTGTGTTTGTTTGTTTGTTTGTTTGTTTGTTTGTTTATGGATTTGTTTTTTATTTTATGTATATAAGTACACTGTAGCCGTCTTCAGACACACCAGAGGAGGGCATCACATCCCATTACAGACGGTTGTGAGCCACCATGTGGTTGCTGGGAATTGAACTCAGGACCTCTGGAAGAGCAGTCGTGCTCTAACCACTGAGCCGTCTCTCCAGCCCAAGGCTTGTGTTTATAGGCCAAACCCTGGCTGTTTGCAGTTTGCACAGTGACTCCTCCTCAGTCATTTAAAAGTCCCACTTCCTATCAGGCTCAAGGTCCCTTGACCCATCCCTATTTTCTTACTCATGGACACAAGCTATCCTCCAGGAAGCCCCGCCTGACCAGCTGGGGTCCAAAGCCATTAGATCGCTGACCTACTTCACATTTAACCCAGAGTTTTTGTCTCTGCCTAAGCATTGCTACAGGCGTAAGGACCGGCTGAGACCACCTTGGCCCTCGCCCACGAACAACTGCTCTCCCGAGTCCTCGCTTTGCTCAGTAGCTGTTTGGAGAGAGTGGATCTGGAAGCCCTGTACGCCTGGCCCGAAAGGGTCTTTTCTATTATACATCAGGCCTCCAACTGTTACACCAGCCAGGAGAGGGCAAGGGTGACTTGTGACATCCCTTTCCCCGGCAGAGTCTTAACTTTTCCTCTGCCTGATGATCAGACTAACCCGTTCTGGTTTCATTTCTGCTGCTCTGATCAAATACACCAGCCAAAAGGAACTTGGGAAGAGGGGGGTTGATCTGGATGACAGTTCCAGATCGCAGTTCATTGTTGAGGGAACTCAAGGCAGGAATTTCAGGTATCGAGGCAGCCCTGAGCAGAGAGGGTAAATGTCTGGCTCCTTGCTTACTCACGCCAAGCCAATCACAGGGCTTTCCTTGTTATTGCAGTCCGAGTCTCAACCGATGGAATACGGCAGCCACCCTCAGGGTGAGTCTTGCAACCTCGGTTAGCAAACAAGATAGCTACCTGCAGACATGCCCACAGGAGAACTCCATCTAGATAATTCTTCACCCTAGGTTTTCTTCCCTATCTCCTGTTGACGTTGGAACTAACCAGCCCACCCCCTTACTTCCCCAAGCTTGGTGAATCACATGTCCCTGTTGTCCCTCAATGAACACGGTTCTCTGACTTAAGAAGTAAGAGTAAATGACCTTCAGCCAGAGACACATCTCAAAGAAAATCCTGCTAATTTTCCTAGAGTGGAAGGGGGGTCTAGGGCCTAGGCCCAGAGAACCAAAGCCCAGGGTTCATTCATTCACTGATTCGTTCATTCGTGTGTGCGTGCATGTATGCTGTAGATTCCACCCATTAAACAAAAAAAAGTATAAGGTCAAGGTTGGGGATGAGGCCTTAAGGGAAAAAATCCTGAAGAGATTAGAATGGGGTGGGGATGGAGAGGAGGGTGTGTGGGACGTTTAGAATGAAGCGGCTTGTGGAGTATCTGGGCAAAGCCTGCAAACTATTCCTTTTCACCATCGTAAAGGAAATGAGGCGCGAGGCACAGGACACGGACTCTCACGGCACACAGGTTCATCTTCCCCTCTTCCATCTTTTCCCCTCCACAGCAAAGATGAGGACCCGAAGAAGGTTGAGAACTGTACGGGCATCACCGAGCCGTCCTGCGACATGACGGATGAGTGGCTGGAGGGCCGCGAGACCTATGTTGTTATCATCTTAGTGCACAGGAAGGACTCAGCCGTGTGCCGTTGCTCAAGCTACGTCTGGCCCACAGACAGTGAGTGTGTCTCCGTGTCTCTCGGCCTCATCAGGGGTTGGTTGTGAAGGAGGAAGGTATTTGGCTGGAGAGAGCTGGACTGACTACTGGTCCTACCTTGTGTAGCCATTTGGTTGCTCAGAGCCTCGGTTTTCTGATCTAGGAAATGGGTCCATAACCTGGACTCCTCACATTTTTGTTTGGTACATGTATAAGGGCAGGTTTTCGGCAGTAATTACATACATATGTGAACACACAGGGCACTCAGCTCACAGGACAAGTGGATCCCAGGGAGTAGGAAACCCTTCTGTCTTCCTCAGTGTCTAAGGTCCTTTCCTGAGCACTTGTGCTAGCGGCTCCAGCTCCCCTGCGTTTTCAGTGTCTACATTTATAACTGGTTTCCACAGCAACGTTTCCAGTGTCAGCACACTGTTATGGAGCAGAGGTGCATGCGCTCACGCGTGCTTGGGAAGGTGATAATGGTGGCCGAGCCATGACCAGACCATGAATCAGTCTTAAGAGGTCGCCCCAGGGGCGCACAGGCGTTGGGTCACCATCCACCACATCTGTACACTGCACTCACAGGGAAAAAAAACAAAAGTGCAGTTTATAGATTATGATAAAGAATATATATTAAATAAGTATTTTTCATGATCCAAATCCTAAATATGAAAAAGGTACTGAAATGCCTTTTAGACATGGTGGTGCGCACCTGTAATCTCAGCTCCCATGAGCCTGACACAGGAGGCCTGAGATTTGAGGTCAGCCTAAGGTTACATAGAAAGTACAAAGCCATCCGACACTATATCACCAGATACTGTACCAAACAAACAAACCAACCCCCCAAGATTAGGGGGAAATGCAAACAATCATGCTTTGACATGGTTCTTCTGAAAGATGGCACTACATGTTGTATTGCGTTGTGTTTTGTTTTTAAAGTAACATAAGCCAGCAAAATGGCTCAGTGGGTAAAGGTGCTTGTCACCAAGCCTGATGACCCGAGTCCCTGGAACCCATAAGGTAGAGAGCTGATCCCCTGACTTTCACACATGTGCTTGACATAGTGGCCCACACACATACGCATACTCACACACAAGACAGAATAAATTTAAAATGTAAAAAAAAAATTTAATGTAATGTGAAAAAAAATTAAATGCATGTCTGCCTTAAATAGTAAATGTATGTCCGTCAAACAGAGAGATAAAATTAAAAACGTTTAGCATGTGACTCAGAATTCCTCTCTAATGATCTGTTATAAAGAAATGACCAAGAGGAATGGAGAGATGGCCCTGCAGTTAAGAATACTGAGTGTTCCCCAGAGGGTCGGAGTTTGGTTCCTAGCATCCAAGTGGGACAGCTCACAACTGCCTGTAACTCCAGCCTCAGGAATCTGCTGTCCTCTTCCGGCTGTTGTGGACCACATCCAGTCTCTGTCATGTGTTGTTCTTTATGTTGAGATTCAAAAGAACAAAAGAAAGAAAGAAAAGCAAAATCGCTAAAAGAAGAAAAACCAAAAGTGAGATTGTAGGCTGTGCCAAAATCTAACCCATGTGACATGGCTTTCTAACCCTCAGGGTAGATAAATGTGTACTGGCATGTTTGTGTTTATATAGATAAGCAAGCCAGCCATAGTGGTACATGTTTATAATCCCAGTACTGGAGAACCAGAATTGTGAATTTAAGGCCAGCCTAAGGCTGTATAGAGAAAACCTGGTTTGACTTGGTTTGTTTTTTAAAATAGTTAAGTACATATTTATATACAGTAGCATAGAAAAGTTGATTATACTCAAAGAAGATTCCCTGCCTGTATTTTTTACAGTTGTTTAATTATTATTATTATTATTATTATCATCATCATCATCATCATCATCATGTTTTCATGTTGAATTATGAAAATAAGTCATTTTAAATTTTGTATCTATAATATCACATGAGAATTGGGAAGGCAGTGGACATCCATCTCAAGTCAGGGTACCATGTGCCATAGGAGTACTAATGAATCAAATTTTTCAACAGTAAATCCAAACAGAATTAGCCTTTCTTTAAAAGAATGACACTGTGTCTGACAGCAGGATACAATGTTCATACTGTGGTAACTAAAGAGGTTACTGGTTTCTTTCCTCTGAAGAGTGTCTGTCCTCCACAGTTTCTCTTGAGCCGCCAGAATTTGAGATCGTTGGCTTTACAGACCACATAAACGTGATGACGAAGTTTCCAGCTGTCACTTCCAAGATATTCGGGGAAAGCTTATGGGAAAGGCTGAGATCTACACCCTTTGCCATCCAAGAGCAGACAGAGGACAGCATTAGGGTGGTAAGTGGTCCCTCCTGTTCAGATGGAAACACAGCTGGCAGTGGATACATTTCACCTCCTTTCCAAGAACTGTGCAAAGCCAGGGAAGGGCTACATTAGAGGGCGTAGTAGCTCAGTGGTAGAGTGCTGACTACCCTGTTCAGCACCCAACATTGCAGAGAGACAGAGAGACAGAGAGATAGAGACAGAGACAGAGAGACACACACAGAGAGACAGAGAGAGGGAAAGAAAGAGGAAAGAGTTGAATTATCTATTGGATTTCATCAGTGCTGCTTTATGTTCAAACCATGAATCTCAACATTTTGGACTGACTGTGTGCTTGTTAGGACAACACCACCATAGGATGAACTGTAGACAGGGGTTGCTGCTTCCTCCTCCTCCTCTTCTTCTTCTCCTTCTTCTTCTTCCTTTTCATCTTCTTTTAAAGAAAATTGATCTTTAAGTCAACTTAAATCATGAAATAAAAGGCCGGTGGCGTAACCCAGGCAGCAGGTGGGAGTGGCCTGGACCAGCTGTTGGTATTTTACACGTGGACTCTACAGTGTAGTAGAGAAACCTTATGGCCACCCTACAGCACCTTACAGTTGCCATTAACTGAGACAGTGAGGACTCTGGATGAACTTCAGTTAGGATATAGTAAGTGTGAGATGCCTTTGGTCATGGGGCTCAAGGAAAGCGATGTAGGCTCATCCTCCAGAGCCTTTCTTCTGTACTTGCAGCAGAAGCTCTAGAAGGTGGGCCTGCAGGAGGGAGTTTCTAAGATGGGAGAAAGGGCAAGCATGTCCACATGCGGATGAAATGTCCTGGAGAAGGTGAGAGTAAGCACAGTATCGGGTGAGTGTCCTAGAGACTTAGTGGGATTTTGAGAGCATAGAGAAAGATGCCCTTGGCTGGGAACAGAGATGGGGCGAGGGATACTGCACAGATGCAGTAAGAAGAACGCCGTAGTGTTTGCTGTGACTGTAAGGAAATGCCTGTGGCTGCACACTTTATCAAGGAGGAGGGTTATTTTGACTCTGGCTTTTGGAGTCAAGGCTGAGAGATGACATCCACAGATTGCCCTCCCACTGACTGAGTTCCGAGGCAGCGAAGACTAATATGAAGAGAACAGGGAACATGCATGTATGTGTTCACATGTATTCTTCTCTGTGAGTCACCACCCTGATGACCCAGACTCACCCCCAATCATCTCATCAGCTACGGAGAGGCGATGATGTCATGGCGATGATGTCACGGACACCTTCACTCCCCTTTTAGACTTTGTCTTCTCATGTGTAAAATGAATCTGATAGGCCGGATGTCATGGTTTTAAAATATGTGTACGTATGTGTGGACATGAGGTTTGGCGATAAATTGCTTGCTTCTAGTGACCTAAACCTTGCCAAGCCTGTGATGTTTTAAAACCTGTTTAAGATTTGAAGATAGAACCTCTCACCAGAGTCTTCACTGATCTGTGTGTTTGTGTTTCTTCTTACAGCACAAGCCCCAAATGAATAATGTCACTGGGAACTTCACATATGTCCTTAGAGACTTACTTCCCAAGGCAAACTATTGTGTATCTGTTTATTTTGATGATTCCACCTCAATAAAATCTCCCTTAAAATGCACCGTCCTTCAGCCTGACCGGGAATCAGGTATGGTTAGGTTTTTAAAATTTGCGCTATTGTTTTGATGAAAAACTTGCTGAAGGGGGGAAAAAATTCAAGTTCCAATACGCTCAATGTATTTCTTCCAATAAATGCACATCCCTGAGCTGTCCCTGTGGGTCCGTCTCTAATGTCTTGTCCTGCCGTAAGAATAATGAAATATCTGCCTTAAAGCACTTTCACTTATGGGAATATGGGTGAAACTCAGTACTGTGTTCCCTTCGGCCATTGCTTGTGCCAAGGGCTAGAAAATTAGAAATTGCTTCAAGTTCTGGCATTAAAATCAGGGGAGGGTACAGTGTGGAAACTGTGGCCATGGGTGTGAGTCTAAGAACATTGGTTCTGCATGTATCAGAAAGGGACCTTGTCCGCAGAGAGGAGTTGGCCACTGGTGATGTCAGAGAGCCTTCCTGTTAACAGACACCGAGACAGCCAGTACTGTAACCCCAGTCTTTCTTCATCTGAGAAACGCTGCAGTCAGGACTAGGGAACCTTGTGCTCTGCTCCTAGGGAGGAAAAGCAGAATAACAAGTTTGAGGCTGTGTAGGGAGTTTTAAGCCAGCCTGGGTTATATAATGAGACCCTGCCGTAGGAAAGAAAAGAAGCAAATGGAGACCAGTTGAGTCAAGGTACCTTCCCCGTTTTCTCGGTCACTGGCTCTTCCGGCAGTCTCACTAAAAGAGAAGGCTTTGAAACTCCTAAGATGGAGTTCTAAATCCCTCGGTCCCAAAGACAGGCTCCTAAAATCATCATTCATCCGAGTAAAATTACGTTTGGATTGGCAAGGAAATGAAGAAGAGATGATTTAAATTATAAATATCCCCCACAGATGGGCTCGTCATTTGAACTCTTGACCTCCAGCTAATGCCACCAGTGTGGGTCTTTCTGGAGACGCTGGAGTAAAGTAGGTCACCAGGAACGGGGCTAGCCTTTGACTTGGGAACAGGGCTAGCCTTTGAAGGTCAGACCCACCCTGGTTCCTGACGTATGCCATGCTCTCTGCTCTCTCATCCACCACTTGAACAGCTTCCAGAACACACTCCAGCCATCTAACTGAACCCCACCATCCCTCCTCTCCTGCCAGGATGGACTGTCTCTGAACTGGTGAGCCAAAGTAAACCCTATCTTGTTATGTCAGTTAGGCCGTCTGCCACAATGTTGCCAAGGTCACTGTTACATTTTTAGTTTGGCTACACTACACAGGGCCTGGCACCAGAGGTACCCTGAGAGCAGTGTGTCTGCACTGTGGCCTAGTGTTTCTCAAAGCCGAAAGATACACAGATGGATATTAAAGGCCAAAGGCCAGCCTTGGCTTGTGTCTCAGTCTCTGTAGGGCAGAGCTCTTAGGAAACTGTTAACATAAGCCCCAAACAAATCAGTATCAGCATGTCTCCCTTCAGAGCTTTGGACTCCAAGTACCAAATACTTCAGGTCATTTCTGACCCATTCATTCCTCAAAATCAGAGCAGACTGGGCAGAATCAGGGTCTGTTTCCAAACGGCATCCCCTACTTTGGATGCTAGCCGCAAGCTGACGGTCTTCAGACCATATGGACTCCTGTCCAACTTTGCTAAAAAATCTAAAACTCCCCCAAATTTCTCTCAGGTCCAATCATCTGATAAAGTGCTTCATAGGACTCAGGAGAGCATAGACTTGGGAGACTATTTGGATAAAGGTGAAGAGGTACATGGGACAAGGGACAGAAGGGCCTGAGCTTCATCCACAGAGTCAGCCTGCGTCATTCTCCCAAGAACCTTCGTATGTTCTCTAGACAGGAAGAGCATCTAGTCCCCATGCCCAAGGATACCTGAGACTAACCAAGTCATTGGCTGCTGCATAAGGCTTAATCCCCTAAGGTCAGGAGTGTGAGCAGTTGTAGCAGTCACTTTCTCTGTGGATCAGCCCTCCGCTTAAGGCTGCCTACCCCTCTGCTCCCCAGGGCCCATTCCATTAGCAGAAAATCAGATACGGTTGCTACCTTCCTCCCTTTTCTGCTACTATAGTGGAATCCCCCAAGTGCATTTCTCCTAGTATTGGACTAAAGTGGGAAGGCTTCCTTGCTGGACCACTGTAGGAGGTGCCACATGTCATGGAGAAGAGGTGGCAAGCTGTTTTATGCCACTGTCACATGCACAGTATCTCTCCCATTCCCACGATGACAGCATTACTCTATGCACGAGGGCAGCGCCTCCTGGCAAACATCCCACCTCCCTGAACCTTGATGAGATGGCTTAGTGAGTAAAGGTGATCTGTGCTAAGCCTGACTCCCAGAGTCCACATATTGGGAGGATGGACTCCATGAGGCCGTCTTGTAACCACAGGCACACTGTGGCACAGCATACATGAATAAATATAATAAAAACCAGTCCATTCAAACTATTAAGACCACAGAGGAAGGCTTACTGTGACCCAGGGGTGCTGACCAAGCAGATGACCATTCTATGGAGGTTGGCCTTCCCTCCCCACCCCCATGCCCCACCGGTTAGGACATGGTCTTTGCCACAGCATGTTGTGAGTTCATCCCACCGTTACCTAGTGTGAACACGTCCTTTGGCATGTTGCTGGCCTCTCTGCTTCTGTCACTAACAGAGACAGCTAAGGGGTTGGGGACTCCAGCTTTTCCAAATGGTCCAGTGTTTCTTGTCAGGCACTCAGAAATCAAAGAGATGGAGATAATTTACTATAATTTTTTTTCTATTACTCTTCAGCAGCCTTCTGAGCTCCCCTTAACCAGTGAAACCAAAGGTCATGCGCATGCAGCTTGGTGGACAGCAACCAGGACTGACTCATAGGGCAACAGCCACAGGCTGGTGGCAAGACAGTTTCCCCTAGTTAATCCCTAAATACATCCATTGGCTGTTAGTAAGACTAGTAAGCCCTGTGGGGAACCTCTGTGTGGGCACCCTCAACTAAGCAGCCCAAGCCCAAGGACTTCTCAGTAGCTGAAGTTGTTACTTGCCCTGGGTGGTGCGGTCTCCAGGTGGGAGCAACTTTGCCTTGGTCAAGGTCAAGTCCTTAAGAAGCAACCCACACTTAGCGGTTAATATACACCACAGCACCCATGGCTCACGGGACACCTACAGCAAGACCAGGAGGAAGGGTACCAGAATGAGGGCCCAAGGGAGGGGTGGTGGAAAGAAAACCAAGCACATAATGATATCTGTGTCTTGACCTTAGATATGTCAACATGCTACCTCCTGTGGCCAGAGAGGCTCGGTGGCTCATAATAAATTAAAATGGAGATAAATTATCCAGGGCACCCATGTGAGCCTCCTGGGAGCATAGAAAATCTTAGGAGGAAAGGGGACAAGACAGTGACCTTGGAAGCAATGGTCAGACACAGAGAGACGGAGAGTTGCTAAGCATCTGGCTGGCTCTGAACATGAAGGAGAGAGGCCTCCAAAGAGAAAACGTAGAAACAGATCTCTATGTTACCCTGGTCTTCCTCGGAGGGAAGCTCATTTGGACACCTAAACTCCAGAACTGTAAGCCAGTCTGAATTAAGCTGGGGTTTGCAACCTTGTTTCTGTAGGAGCAAAGCAAATGGGTGTCCCAGACAAAGCAGGGAAGGAATGTCATCTGTTGGCTTCAGCCACTGCTACCCAAGGGCCTGGGGCAGCACTGCCCTGGGGTGGTTTTCAGGAGTAAAGTGAGCAACGGGGGACTAGTTCTAGCTAAGATCAGAGAGGCTGGAAGACTCTAGATGATGTAGGTGACCTTAAAAACCAGAGGAAGGATGGGGACCCGGTGGGACTTAAGCAGATCTGACTTAGGACCTAAGAGGAACTTGGGTGTACCACAAAGTGGGTCCAGGTGACTCCCTGCAGGGCACTGCAATCATTCACAAGGTTCTCACCCAGGGGGACTGGCAGGGAAGAATGTCCTCTTTCAGAGTAGAACAACCATAAAACACTCTCCTTGCTGCCCGGGGCTCCTAGGTTTCAAAATAAAGACAAGATGCATCCAAGGCCAACATTTGAAGATACAAATCTGGTCTGTCCTTCCAATATGAGATGATCTAACCCCTCTTTTAGGAAGACAATCTACCATGATAACATACATAAATAATCAGCCACAGCCCAAGAGAGACTGTATTTTAAGTGAACCCTTTAAGTTACACAAATTCTTCAAGTCATAAAGACTCTGCATGGCTCTCGGGAGCTGACTGCAATTAACATAATGTGCTACAAAGCGTGTCTGTTGTTGACCACACTGCGCTGTGTAGACTCTAGAAAGTTGGGTAGACCCATGAGTCATGCGTGAGTCAGAATCCCCGTGTCACACCAATACTTCACCCCCGGGGTTACTTGGGCTTACCTTTCCCTTCTTAGGAAGTGTGTAAAGATTTAGTGTGTCTGAAAGCTGTGCCCCTGAGCCTAGGCCTGATCCCAAACCTTTCACAGATGAGAGGAGCTTCCTGCATTCTTCCTTCCGGGCCTGAGACTGGGCTCCAAAACCAGTGCCAGCTACCGATGCTGGGGTCCTTACTGAGTTAATTACATCTTCCTTCCCCTTTCAAAAGATGCCAAGCATGTGATCCATTTTAGTTTTTTTGCTTTTCTGAATCCTACATCATGTTCTTTCTTTGAGAAAATAAATAAATAAAAAGCATTAACTGTCCCAGAAGCTCTGGATATGGGGCACATACTCATATAGATCCTTTTTGGAAATGTAAGAGAGCTTTTCCCACAGTCACTCACTGCTTCTCAGCCCTGTTGTGCCTACGGGAAACAGCTACTTTCACTGTGGAGGTAGAACTTGGAAGGGGCTAAGGGAAGTCCTCCACAAGCGGGAGCTGCTTTTGGGAAGGCGGAGCCTCAGAATGGCCCCCTTGGTTTTCCAGCGGGTTCTCTGTCTTCTATGGTTCCCACCTGGGCAGCGAGTGCCCACAGGCAACTGGGCTGTGGCTGCTGTGTTCCTGCTTCTGTCCAGATTTGATCGTTGAAATGTAAAGACCTGCAGACAGCCAACAACCACTCTATTACAACTACAGAACATGAAGTATGTCTTTTATTTTGAAAATCTAAATACGGGTTTTGTTTTTAATGTATTCATTTAGATTAACTTCCATTCTTTGGTATTTAGTGAGGTTTTTTTTTTTTCTTTTTTCCTAAACTTTCTTTCATTTCCCCTGCGTTGACTTCTGTCGCAAGACCAATGTGAGTGTACCCCACCTGTGACCATGTATTGCATTTCCTTTGAATAAAGTTGTTTATCTTTTCATTAACAGGATTGTCAGAATCTGCCAAAGTAGGACTGTTTACTGGGTGCTTAATAGTTATGGTTCTCGTGAGCACCATCGTAATGCTGAGACGGATCGGTTATATATGCTTAAAAGACAGTTTCCCCAGTGTCTTGGTATGTAGTTTTTCTGTCTTTATTTTTTATCTTAACTTAATATTTTTGTCACAGACATAATATGTGTTCAGGAAAGAAACTCTTTTCCCAACAAAAACAGTCAATTTGGGCACCCTAGACTCTTTGTTGTCTCTGCAAGACTCAAATGTATTGAGCATTTTATATTTTCTGTTTGCCTGCTTATTCTCCCTCCCCTCCTCCTCCCTCCCTCCTTCCCTCACCCCTTTCTCCCCCTTCTCCCTCCCTTCCTCTCCCCCTTCTCCCTCCCTTCCTCTCTCCCTCCTCCTCTCTCTCTCTCTCTCTCTCTCTCTCTCTCTCTCTCTCTCTCTCTCTCTCTCCCTCTCCTCCCCTCCTCCCTCTCTTTTTCTCTGTGATAGGTATGTGTTCATGTGTTCATGTGGAAGTCACATGCTGACTTTAGGTGTCTCTTCCCCAGTGACTCTCCAATTCGTTTTAATCTAATTTTTAAATTCAGTCTTTGGCAGTTTCATGCAGTATCTTTTATCATGTTCTTTCCTGGATCCAAACTCTTTCCATACCCTGAGCTACCCACCCAACTTCATGTGCTTTCTCCTTCATAAAACAAGACAAAGCTTAACCACATGTGTTTCTTTGTAATTGGGGAGGGAGCACCTTTCAGGGCACCCTGTGGAGTCAGAACGACATTGAGGAGTCAGCTGTCTGTGCTGTGGGTCTGGGGTGGAAGCGGGTGGGCAGCTTTATGGGCCCTTCCCACTCTAGTCTTTGCTTGGTTCTTTTTTAAACATGAGTGAAACATGTTTTATTTTTATTAAAATCACTTGATTTTTTTCTATTCAACTGTATATACTTTCTCAAAAACTTTGCAATTACTTCTTTTTGAGATTGTCGTGTGATGACATCATTCCCCTTTTCCCTCCCCCCTCTCACAGACTTCCCTTCACTCCTTTCAAACTCATGGCCTGTTTTTCATTATTTTTCATACATACATATTCCCAAATGCATAAATACAACCTGTTCAGTCTCTACAGTGTTGCTTTTATCCGTGTCATTGGGGCTGACCATCTGGTATTGGATAAGCAGTTGGTGTGAGCTTCCCTGGGGAAGACCCTCTGTGACCCCCTGCCTTCCTCAGTTGCCTGACTTCTTTGCGTAGGGTTGAAGCCTCCTGGCTTTCCCAGTCCCCAGGCCATGTCCATTGTTATCCATGCCTGGGTCATAATTAGGCACTAATGTTAGTGAGGCGTCATGGATTTAACATGTGACACTCCTAGGAAACATAATCTCACAGCAAACTCCTGGAGCCTCTGGCTCTTGGAGTCTTTCTGCTCTCTCTTCTACGGTGTTCTCTAAGGGTGTCAGAGAGATAGGCAGCCCCCCTGCCCCGCCTTCATCTTTTCAGACTAGGTCTCTCAGTGAACCTGGAGGCCATCAGTTCAGCTAGGCAGGCTGGCCAATGAGCTTCAGGGCTGCGCATGCCTCTATCCATCCGCACGGGCTGGGATTGCAGAATTAGGCAACTGGAGCCATGGGAATAAGGACTCAGGTGTAAAGCCTCACTGACAGAGCCTTCTCAGCCCTCCCTCCACCTAGCATGGGAAATGAGCATGCAGTTACATCGTTATACAGACACTATTTCTTCCCATCTGTAGGGTATCCGGATCAATTCTCTTCTCTCTTTTTCTCATTCCAACTAGAAGTAGTACAGTGGAAGGTTTTATGCAAGTCATCTATTTGTTTTAGGTTGCTTCAAGGGAGCATAAACACACAGCAGGTTTACACACAGCAGGTTTACACACAGCAGGTTTGTCTTTATGCCTGCGGAGCTGACTGGGCTTTGTTCCCTGCCCCCCCCCCCATGATGGCGGATCACAGTTGTTCTCACCTTTCACTTTCTTAGTCACAAAGAAACCATTTGCTTACCTTTCTCCTGTGAGCTTGGAGCCCTTACGGAGTCTGACCATTGACCCTACAGCTTTCTCTGCTTCCTGTGTCCTGACTCAGCTGCCTTTCTGAACCTACATTTGTCATTTTCTTTGTATCTCACTGCTCCACCCCACCCCCACCCCCCACGTCGCTTTTGCAACCATGTTTCAAATAGAAATGCCTTGCTTTCTCCGGCTGCAGCTCGACTGCCTGACTCTGTTCTCTGAGCAGCCCTGTATCTACTGTCCCTCCATTGCTCTCCATTTAAAAATATTCTCCAGAAGTAGGAAAGCAGGACACTCTAAGCCTAGTGTGCTTGTAGGTACATCTGTTGACCGGTTTGGGGAATTGAGCTCAGCATCTTAAGCACGCTAATAAGGTGTCTAAATGGTTACTGTTTTGCATTTGACAAATACCTGCTAACTCTACCTAACCGCCACGCATTCCAAGTGTTGGGGTGTGGAACAAGGCTACCTCTCTGCTCAGTTTGAAGAGCCGGGCCGACAGTAATAATTTTATAAACAATATCACTAAGCTCATATTACTCTGGAGCTAAATTTAAATTTCAGTAATCTGTTTTACAGAGTGAGGGCTGGGCCAGCCAGGGCTACACAGTGAGAACATCTCAGATTTTAAGAAAAGGGTTGGCAAGGTCATTGCACACTTAAATTGCTGTGTATGGTTAGAAGTAAAGGTGATGCTGTTTCCACACTCAGGGATGAAGTCCCCAAACCACCTGTGGAATGCTCACTGAATTTTGCCCAGCCCCAAACGACCATTTAACTTATGTCCAGACCAAGAAAGAAAACACAGCCAGCTCTCAGAATCCTCTGACACTTTCCAAAGCACCAGAAGCACCAGTGCTCACCATGATTGGTCCAGATTACTAGTGGCAGAGGTTATTTTCCTGGTTTTTTATATCTATAGGAATGGAATATCATTTTCAATAGCCCTGAAATTTATACAATTACAGAAACAGCAAATTACTTTCTTAATTGAAGGAATAAATGTAATAAACACCATCCATGGAAGAGCCCAGAAACACAGGCACGTGCACAGAGGCCAGTGACAATGCTGTGCAAACCGCTGGGGAGCCTCGGTAGCATGTGATAGTGTTATCTGTGCTCAGGAATCACGGGTCCCGCTCTACCTCATACCACACACAGTTAAGTGAATAGTGAGTCTAGAGACTGGGTGTGGAGGTGTGGAGTCCAGTGGCATGGGGTGTGCTTAGCATGAACAAGACTGAGCTTAGTCCCCAGCACACACACACACACACACACACACACACACACACACACAAGCAAGCAAGAAAGTAAAACAAGCCTGCTCCATAAAGCATTTCTGAGGACAAAGGGACTCAGGACAGAGCTTGCATCCACAGATTGACTTCATCCAACCGTGGACAGTATCTAGAAGAACTTTTTCTTGGCAGTATTCCCCAAGCCCTGTGATTTCATCTACAGTGTCTATAGTGAATTGAGTGTGGTAAGCAGTCTGGAGGTGATTAAAAGCATGCAGGAGGTTGTACAGAGGTGACATTCAAATGCCATGACATTTTATAGGGAAGACCCTAGCATCCTTTGGAGGGTCATATTATAAAACGAATCAGTGCCCAGCAGCTAGCAAGTGCCAGACAACCATCAGCTTCTGTTATTACACATGGGTGTTACGACACATGGGTGTTACTACACAAGGGTGTTATCATACATGGGTATTAACACACATGGATGTTATCACACATGGATGTTATTACATAGAGGTGTTACTACACATGGGTGTTATCATACATGGGTGTTACTACACTTAGGTGTTATCATACATGGGTGTTAACACACATAGATGTTATCACACATGGATGTTATTACACATGGATGTCATTACATAGAGGTGTTACTACACATGGGTGTTATCACACATGGGTGTTACTACACATGGGTATTACTACACATGGATGTTATCACACATGGGTGTTACTTCACATGGGTGTTATCATACATGGGTGTTATTACACATGGATGTTATTACACATGGATGTTATTACACATGGATGTTATTACACATAAGTGTTATCACACATGAGTGTTGTCACACATGAGTGTTATCATACATGGGTGTTATCACACATGGGTGTTATCACACATGAGTGTTATCACACATAGATGTTATCACACATGAGTGTTATCACACATGAGTGTTATCACAAATGAGTGTTGTCACACATGAATGTTATCACACATGGATGTTATCACACATGGGTGTTATCACACATGAATGTTATCACACATAGATGTTATCACACATGAGTGTTATCACACATGAGTGTTATCACAAATGAGTGTTGTCACACATGAGTGTTATCACACATGGATGTTATCACACATGGATGTTATCACATATGAATGTTATCACACATGGATGTTATCACACATGGGTGTTATCACACATGAATGTTATCACACATGAGTGTTATCACACATGGATGTTATCACACATGGATGTTATCACACATGAGTGTTGTCACACATGAGTGTTATCACACATGGATGTTATCACACATGGATGTTATCACACATGAGTGTTGTCACACATGAGTGTTATCACACATGGATGTTATCACACATGGATGTTATCACACATGGATGTTATCACATATGAGTGTTATCACACATGAGTGTTATCACAAATGAGTGTTGTCACACATGAATGTTATCACACATGGATGTTATCACACATGGGTGTTATCACACATGAATGTTATCACACATAGATGTTATCACACATGAGTGTTATCACACATGAGTGTTATCACAAATGAGTGTTGTCACACATGAGTGTTATCACACATGGATGTTATCACACATGGATGTTATCACATATGAATGTTATCACACATGGATGTTATCACACATGGGTGTTATCACACATGAATGTTATCACACATGAGTGTTATCACACATGGATGTTATCACACATGGATGTTATCACACATGAGTGTTGTCACACATGAGTGTTATCACACATGGATGTTATCACACATGGATGTTATCACACATGAGTGTTGTCACACATGAGTGTTATCACACATGGATGTTATCACACATGGATGTTATCACACATGAGTGTTGTCACACATGAGTGTTATCACACATGAGTGTTGTCACACATGAGTGTTATCACACATGGATGTTATCACACATGGATGTTATCACACATGAGTGTTGTCACACATGAGTGTTATCACACATGAGTGTTGTCACACAGGGACATGGATGTCACTTGTATCCATATCCCTTCACAGTGAATACTAAGGGTTTGTTGTTGTTGCTGTTGTTGTTGTTGCTGCTGCTACTGTTGTTGTTGAAGAGCTAATACGAGTGAAAGACTTTTTCTCTTCCTCCCTCATGTCCCCTCCTCCCTCTTTCTCTAGAACTTCCGTCACTTTTTAACTTGGATATTCCCTGAATGGCCACCTTCAGAAACCATCGACCGACTGGAAGTCATTCCCAAAAACACAAGGAAGAAACTGTGGAATTATGACTATGGTGACAGCAGTGACAGTGAGGAAGAGGTTCCCAAAACAAGTGTCACTGGCTACACCATGCATGGACTGACAGGCAAGCCTCTGCAGCAAACCTCTGACAACTCGGCCAACTCGGAGGAGCCCCGGGATGAAGAAGATTCAGGTGCTGAGGAATGGGATGAAGCTGGGGCAGGGACTGAAGCTGAGCCACAGCTCCCCCCAGAGGTGGAGGCAGGAGCTACGGAAGACCCTGGTAGCCCCCATGAGAGAAGAAAGAACGTACTGAAGGACTCCTCCCCCGGAGAGGACAACAGCTCCATGGATGGGGCTGAGGACAAAGTCATCTTCAATGTGAACTTAAACTCTGTGTTTCTGAGAGTTCTCCATGATGAAGATGCCTCAGAGACAACATCTCTCGCAGAAGACACAATCCTCCCGGACGAGGGTCCCCACAGGACAGAGTCAGACCTTCGGATAGCTGGTGGTGACATGACACAGCTGCCCCGTGCCGGCTTCTCGTCCCAGGGTCTTTGGACTGAAGATGAGTCATCTGAGAAAACAGACACCTCGGATTCCGATGCTGATGCAGGGGACGGCTATATCATGAGATGACTCCAAAGTGGTTCACTGACTGGAGCTGGGCACCTGCAGGGTCCCCTTCACAGCCTGCCTCCATACCTTGTGGTGTCCAGGTGTCTGTGAGGGAGAACTAAAGAACTCCGCAGCCATCCTGGTCCTCGCTGGATGGCCTTCTCTATGCAGATTGCCAATTTGGGCATCAGGATTGTTTACACGGGTCATGAGAGTGACCTGCCCACCCCTTTTCCACCAATGCACTAAGGTGGTTTGTATTACATTTCCCAGGGAACGCTGCTCAGTGTGCTTTTCCGAGGCAGCTAAGGTCTCCCATCCCTGTTGTTTCTAGGAGATGATTAATTTGGGGGAGAAAAAGGGAAAGAAAAACTGGTCGGGAAGTGTTCAGCAGGACTCCAGGAATGAGCCTGACGTAGTGGGGCAGAAGGGGAGGAGGTAGGGCATGCTGGGCTGCCTCCTGGCACAAAGAAAGCCAGCAAGGTTTGAGTCATCATCCCCCACCCCCAGTGTCTGGGCCCTTCCCAGTTGCCAAGATCTGTCTACTCTGAGTTCATCCACAGCCACCCATCAACCCCCCACAGTTTAAGTGAGGAGAGGGAGAAGCCGCGTGAATAATTCTAGGATCCGATGAGTGACTCAGAGAGAACCTCATGGGCATATTTTAAGGTTTTACTGCTTCACCTCTTGACCTTCAGTTTCTTAATTTATGAGATGGGACTGAGCAAGACTCAACGGGAGGTGCTGGGCCTCGGGGGAGATGCCCAAGGTGGATGAAGGAAGGACCCTCCCATCTTTCTCTTACCCCAAAACCAGTATGTTACATCTTTCTATCCAAAGAGGAACTAGTACGTGAGGTCCTGGCCCAAACGCTTAGGTGGATTCCCCTTGTAAGCAATTCAAACGAAACCCTTGTCGAACGGACGTAATAAAAATCCCACAGGAAGGAGACCCTAGACACAGCAACCTTTCTCTGCCCTCTGAATACAACTCTCCTCCTTCTCCGAAGCAGCCCTTTCTTTTAAGCTCTGCATAATTTTTAATACTTGCACTGCTTGTACTTAATTGTTGTTGTTGTTTTAAATTTTATACGGCGTTTGAAATTGTCAGAGTAATACAAAAGTACCTTTCATACAAGCCTCTAGTCTTTTTGAGCCATTCCTCGCTAGGACCCTCTCCACCGCGTATCTGTGACCCTGCTGCCATTTCAAGATTGTACTTGCTTTCTCTAAACCTGCCGTGGCCTGCCGGGATGGTCCCCTCCGACTCCTGTGGCTTGTTCTGACTTATGTCTCAACATGTAGTCAGCTGACCTACTGTGGGGTTTCCCACCTCACCACCTGGTCCCTTTAAGAAGAGGAAATTGAACCTTTCTCGGCAGCCTTATGCAAGAAGCAAGCTACCAAGAAATGAACAAACTGGCCTTGTGCCATGTCCTTCGGGTGGGGAGGGGCACTAAAACCTCCCAAGCTGGGCTGGATTCAACTCTTGTTTGGGAGATGAGACTTCAGAGAATTGATGCATCCTTGGGGGAACACAGGGAACATTGAGTGATCCAAAGAAACGCAACTGCCCAGCAGCAGGGAAGCTGAGGCAGGAGGATCGCTTTGAATTCCGGCTAAGTAGAAAGATAATGTCTCAGTATTCACCCACCACGGAAGAGAGACAGAAGGAAACACTGAAGGGGAGAGAAACCAGAGCGGGGACTGGGGGAGGGACGGCCCTGTAACCCGGGAGCTTCTTAGTGCACTTAGCTGGAGGCCGCCCTCGGGGCCCGGGCCCCACGGGGCTGCGGGCGGAGGGAGCGGGAGGGGAGTGGCCTGGCCGCCCGGCGGAGGTTCCGGGAAGGGCGCCGGCGGCCGCGGGGCTGCCGCACGGGGCCATGTCCTGGGTGCCGAGCGTGGCGGGCTGGCTGGGCGGATTCCTGCTGCTGCCAGGTGAGGTCGGGGGCAGGGGCCCCCGGACGGGCAGGTTCGCAGACTTGGGAACTCGGAGGCGGGCTGTCCCCAGGTCTCGGCCCATGGGCGCCCCGAAAGGGACCGCGTGCAGCGCTCAGCACCGGAAAGGATACCCCTCATCCTGGCCGGGTGCACACCCCCGTGGCGTTGTGCTGCCTCTGGCTAGATCCTGGGTGGACCACCCCTCTAGCGTGCAGCGGGTTCCAGGTTCTCTAGCCGGTGAACCAAAGCGGGCTGTGAGGACAGTTGTTGACATCACCCCCTCCCGCCCCGAAGTTCTAATTGAAACCAGATTTTCTGAGCACCTGGCGGTGGAATCCCCCATTTTTCCCCCCCATCCCTGGCATCTGCGGCGCCAGCTTCCCTTCACCACGCCTTCCTCTTCCCAGGTCCACACCCAGAAATCTGATTTCTGCCCCTCAGCTCCCCAGAGTGCCTCTGGTGACTCTTCTCAGCGAGAGCCTCATGGGCTTTCTGTTGGCTGCCCTCGCTGGCTCTAGGGATTCCCAGACTGGTTCTCCTCTTCCTGAGCCCAAACTTCCAGGCAGCCTGGTGACAATAACAAATGACCGCCACACTTCTCTGTTGGCAACAGTTGGGTGATAAGTGGTTTAGACTTTCCTATATTAAAACGTAATAAGTAATTTCTGCCCTTGGCCTAAAACTGTCCTCTATATGACCTCAGGCTTACTCACCCAAAGGTCTCCCAGACAACCCTTCTTGGGTCTCCTTGGAGGAGCCAGTCTGCTGCGGACTGGATTCCCAGGTTCCCTGCCCTAGCTCCAACCAGGGTTCCAGGAGCTTCAGCCGGAAATTTTTCTCATTATTGCTTCAAATAAAACCTAGTCTCCACAACATAGCTGATGCATGAACACATACACA
>NC_137976.1:5343940-5348940 GCF_963924665.1 Micromys minutus | reverse complement strand
TTGTCTTTCTGATGTGTAGTTACCGGTATTTCCAAGATCGTTGCAAGAACACTGCGTCTACACAGTGCGACTTCTCGGTTCTTTCTAAATACGGAGACTACACGGTGAGAGTCAGGGCCGAGTTCGAAGATGAGCATTCGGAGTGGGTGAACATCACTTTCTGCCCCGTGGAAGACAGTAAGCCGTTATTTTTCACTTCCCTTCTATCTAGTGGTCTTACCGTGCTCCTGCCCTCATCGCTAACCCCTCGGTAAGACTTCTTAGCAGGCCCACAAACGAATGCTCTGTGCCGCGAAGCTCGGGATCTAGCAAAGAAACCATGGCTGTGAGCTCATGGACTCACGGGAGAAGCGGGGGAAATGCGCATGTGCTAAGTGAAATAAATGAATATAAGTTTGGTGACCTCCCTACTCACAGGTACGCTGAGTTAGGGGCAGTGCTGTTCATGGGGACAGTTCTCTGTAAGGAAGTCAGTGAGAGAGTATGAATCAAACCAAGAAATACAGGCGGGGAAATGGCTCGGTGGTTCTGGCTGCTCTTCCAGAGAGTTCCACACGTCCATTCACGACAGTGTATAATCCCAGTCCCACAGGATTTGGCATGGATTCTGGCCACTTTGGGCCCCTGGTACACAGGCAAAGCACCATACACATAAACTAAAAGTAAAATGCAAGGTAAGTTTTAGAATGTGACAGAAGAGAGAGGTTGGTGTGGAGAGAGAAAGGCTGCCCTCAGAGACCTGGAGAAAGGTAGTCTGCTGAGGCTGGATGCTGAGCTCTCTAAAGAAGATGCCCTCGTTAGAAGTGAAGGCCTAGGGGGACCCAGGGCCCCGAGACAAGCATGTTTAAAGTATCAGGAACTGAGGCTGCACCGGGAGCAGGGGGTTGGGGGGAGGAAGTATCAGGAATTGAAAACTAGTTAAGCCACATGCAGCAACTGGGAGAATTAGAGGCTGCAAAAATGTCAGGGACAAAGTTCACATAAAGTTCCCAGGGACATCAGAGGGACGATCCTTGTCTGGAGGCCAGGGCTCTGTGGATGCTCACTCAGACAGAGTGAGGCCGACGTCCCTTGTTCTCTTTCCAGTTCTGTCTTAGGACAAGCCCAAAGCTCTTATTTCTGCACCCAGAAATGGGCAGTTGTTTTTCTTATCTAAATGTTCCTTTCTTTATAAACAACAAAGGAAGGAAATGACCGTTGAGAAGGACAGTTCCCTGGTAGTCGGGCTCCAAAACAAAACGGGTCTCCAGTGGTTATGGTTTCCTGTAAACCCATCATAAGCAGGAGATATCATAAATCAAGCGTGCATTTCACATGCCTAGCCTGCCACACCCTCCTTCCTGGTCCTGTGACTGACCGGGAGGTGACGGATCACAGCCATCTCCCTGAACTGAAAAAGAAACCAAACCAAGTGTCCTTATCTTGAGGGAATTCCACAATTCAGAGGTCAAAAGTACAGTCTCTGTTTTACGCCTGTCTCTTTCACACAACCCTTCTAAGCTGGGAACCACGTGACATATAGGCTCACACTCCAGTAAGTGCATACTGGGCCTGGCTGGTTCTAAGTCTTGCATCATGACACATCGAGCCCAGTTCTCTGGAGACTCAGATCAAGGAGCATGACTCAAGGTCACACATGTAAACGTGAGAGAGCAGAAATGCTGACACGGGCCCCTGCGACTTAACAAGGGCCCCCATGAGTGACAATGGTCAGAGAGGAGGACACAGGCCAAGCTTTCTCAGAGCCTTTTGTTACTTCTTCTGTGGTTATTTTTGCACACCTACTGAAGCTCCAATGACAAGGACAAAGCCTGGCCCTCAGAGTGTACAAGACTCATAGGAAGGCTAACGGGAACCCAACATGCAGATATTTGACGGTTCAGGTTGACTGTGGTTCTCCAAGTGGGAAGTCGACAGAGGACAGGAGTGTACTCTTGTCCAGAGCCACAGAGTGTGTGCAGGCCCCCAGAGTGACACTTGAATGGGTGGAGATCTAGATGGGATGAAGGGCCTAGCTACATAAATAAAAGTTGTAAAATATATATAGTTACATATGATAAATACTTATGAGTAATCTCTACAGATACAGAAATATCATTTGTAGCTTTAAGGCTAGAACATGAAAGACAATCCAGTAGAAGGCAGGAAACAAAGAGAAAGAGGAGAATCCAATAAACTAAAAACTGTAAAAACAGTTTTGTGTGGTGTGTGTGTGTGTGTGTATGTGGTGTGTGTGTACATGCGGTTTGTGTGGTGTGTGTATGTGTGTGGTGTGTTTGTGTGTGTGTGTGCTGTGTTTGTGTGTGGTATGTGTGTGTGTTTGTATGGTATGTCTGTGTGTGGTGTGTTTGTGTGGCATGTGTGTATGTGTGTATGGTGTGTGTGTATGGTCCATTTGTATGTGGTGTGTGTGCGTGTTTGTATGGTGTGTGGTGTGTGTGTGTGTGTGTGTGTGTTTGTATGGTGTGTGTGACAGGCACAGTGTCGTGCCTTTTATCATGCCTGCAACAACAGTATTGTCAAGACTTAGGCAGGAAAATAACAAGTTTGAGGCTAAACTAGGCTACATACAGGGTAAGCCCCTCCCTAAAAATGTCATTTTAACAAACAAAACAATACAAAATAATGTAGTTGAAATAATCCTAGATATATTAGATCACTGAGCAAATAAATGAATTAAATTTGATTAATAAAGACAAACAATTTTGCATCTTTTGAGATGGGCAAAAAAACAAAAACCATCTTCCTCAGGCAATGTTGCAAATGGCGTATCAACCTTCAGGAGGTTGTTGCACGTGTGTATGAAGAATCCGTGTTCGCGTGAAGTGTTGAACGCGTGGTTTGGATTGTCACTTTGGTGTGTTCTTACCCTCAGCCGTCATTGGACCTCCTGAGATGCAGATAGAGTCCCTTGCTGATTCCTTACACATGCGCTTCTCAGCCCCACAAATTGAGAATGAGCCGGAGACATGGAGCGTGAAGAACATTTATAACTCCTGGGCTTACAGGGTCCAGTACTGGAAGAACGGGACTAGCGAGAAGGTAAGGCTGCCGCTCGTGTGCGCCTCCGATGTGGGTACCATGTCCTTCGCTCCGTCTGGTAGGCCATGATGAGAGAGGAAAGGGCATCCAGAGGCTGCGGGAAGAGCTCGGTGGGTCGAATCTTTGCTGTGTGAACACGAGGGAGAGAATTTGGATTCCCCACCACCCAGGTTAAAAGCCAGGGATGCACAACTGTGGTCACAGCGCTGAGAGATGGGGAAAGGAGAGACCTGGGACTCCCTGGTCTGCTGGTTCAGTATGTTGATGAGATCCAGATTCAGGGAAAAACTCTCTTTCAAAAACAAGGTGGGCAGTGACAGAGGAAGCACTGATGCCAGCCTCTGGCTTGCACACGTACTCACACTGATGTATGCTCACATCCATGCATTCAAACACACACATGTTGGTGTGTGCAGCATCTCTTGCCCGGAGAGTCTAAAGCCTGCTCCTCTACAAGCCCAAAGCTCTGGAAGAGACTAGAGCAGACTTAGGACTAAGTCCACACAGCAAACTTCCCTCTCCTTAAAAGGAAGTTGCAGGACAAGCAGGGCATTGTCAGCACTTGGCTGGGGGAAGTTGGAGTCAGCTGCCATGTGACCAACTCAATGACCAGTTTTCTGTCCCATGGCCTCCACAGAGCACAAGCCAGTCATTTCAAGGCTATGGCCCCTTCCAACTCCCAAGATGTGTGAGGACAGTGCTTTGGTTTATTTTGAAGAAGGGGTTGTTTTTGTTTTTTAACCCTACCTATCCAAATTTTATCTGTTGCTCTCTTCTTTTGAAAGCAATTATTTTAAGGAAATTTTATTACATTTATTTCTTCATGATGAGGAGCAGTGTCACCAGGCCTTTTTAAACCTGAGTCATTTCGCCAGCTCACGGGACAATTCTTTTGAGGTCAAAGCTTAATACCAAAAAGTCCGGCTGGAACATTGCTTCTGTCACCACATTGCTCTGGTCACATCAATGACCACAGAATGGGCACAAGAACCTACTTCACTATAAAACAGGAAGGACAGCCCAGTTTGCTGAACTGCTGTGGGATTTGCTGACGAATGCCAAACTTTTCCTGTTCTCTGGAACAATACGAGGCTCTCTTTTTAAGTAGATAGATTTATATATGTTTGGCCAAATAGTGCTTCTGAGCTGGATACCTAAACTGGCATGTATGCTGATGAATTGTTTACATTTAATGTTCATCAATTCCTTCCCACAAGTCTGAGAGGAAGATCACTAGTGTTTATTGTCTTAGGATGATATAATTACACACACACACACACACACACACACACACACACACACGAGAGAGAGAGAGAGAGAGAGAGAGAGAGAGAGAGAGAGAGAGAGAGCGAAACACAAATATCAAGCTAATTTTTTTACCACCATCCCCCAAAGGAAAACTCTGCCACTAAATGGAGCTGTGACAGGATGGATAATTCCCAAATGATAATGCTAGAGGCACAGGGGTCCAAGGTCAAGGCACAATAGCAGGTCCAGTGTCCCATGAAGGCTAGCCCACTTTGCTTCTAAGGTAATGGCTGATCCTGCATCCTTTGATGGCCAAGGTGAAGGACAAAGGGTGCCTATTTTGGAAGATCATTAATGGCGTTCATGAGGGCTCTTGCCAATCGCCTCCTGAAGACCCCAACTTGAACATTTTTTTAAGATTTTTTTTTTTCACGAATGTACACGGGTGCTTGTGAGTGCCTGCTCGCACGTGCATGCGCACACATGTAAAGGTCGGAAGACAGTTGGTAGGAATTTGTTCTCCTTATAACACTCTGTCTCCCCTTTTACCACCACCACATTGGTGTATAAATTTCATCATAAGATACATGTATTTAGACCAGGGCATGTAGGACATCTGCCTTGGCCAGAGGTGGTTTCGCTCACAGTCAAGACTCCAGGAATACGAGAGAGGCAATACAAAACATCCAGATTCAGGACCCCTCCTCGGG